>NC_142291.1:24529247-24830435 GCF_965620075.1 Prunus avium
TTGATCATAAAATGTGCATCTCAATAAGTTTTCCCCCTCTATTTATTTTGCATACTTTCATGCAGGATCTTTTCGATTCATAGCTATAAAACAACACCATTAATATTTTTAAGATACAAGTATGAGGCATGTACATCAAATTTTTACTATATCACATAAACGAATAAGATAACTAATTTATTGAAAAAAGAATTGATAAAAAATTATACATAACTTTCAAATTATAGTTGCAAAGAATTAGATAGAAAAATAAAATGGCTTACTTGCAGTCGAAAGATGAAGAGAATTTTTGAAATTGGTGGAGATTATCCGATAATGGTAGAAATTAGGGTTATACTATACAATATATATATATATATATATATATATATATATATATATATATATATTAATTTAGAAAAAAATAAATAAAATAAAAAAGGTAAGTAAAATAAAGCTACAGCCGGCAGGAGTTTATTACAATAAAGGTAAGAACAAAAAAACAGAAACTTGCGTTTTTTTGGTTTCAAAACACTCCAAGTGAAACGACGTTTCATTTAATTTTTTTTAAAACACTGCAATCTAAACGACGTCGTTTCATTACAATAAACCTAAAAAAAAACCCACGCGAGTCGTCTTCCTCGCAGAGTCGCAGCCAATTTGCAGACTCGCAAAATTTTTTCCGGTTCAGAAGTGTCCAGATCTGGCGCGCCTTGCTCCGCCTGGCCAAGCCTTGCAACGCCTCCTCACGCCTTCCCCGCGCTAAACGTGCAACTCGCTAAACAGCCGACCGCCTCGGGCGATTTCCTTCCGCCTCGCTCCGACGCGCTCGCCGATGCGCGCGAAGGAATACCTTTGAAAACACTGGTTGTGATATATCTTGGATGATGGTGAGTGAAATGACTGAGTCACTTTTTTCTTCTTCTTGGGATTGATTCTAGAGTAATAGAATATTAAATGTTTCGGTTTGAACATTATGCTTGATTGGTTATTTACTATGCATATTTTAATTATTAAAGCTTACGCCTTTGTTTGCCTTGGCCTTTGAAAGCATTGAGTGTCAGAATTGGCTTTAACTTTGTACCTGGATGATCATATATATATATATATATATACATATATATATATATATATATATATCTTACTCCTTTGTTTGCATTATATATATATATATATATATATATATATATATATATCTCTCTCTCTCTCTCTCTCTCTCAGAATTTATGGTATTCTTGGATGATCATATGCTTGTTTGATAAATTTGATTTGTTCTATTTTGGACTGTAAATATTAATTAGCATTCTAATGGTGATGGTGGGAAAACAGGTTCTGGATATCGCATAGTTTTTGCCAGTGTAGGCTTTTGTTCATTTATTTTTTCTTTTGGCTCTCCACGAGGGTTCATTTGGCTGTACATCTTGATGGATAAGGAAGACAATGCTACTGGTGATCATGAAGAGGCTTCACAGTATGCACTTGCTGTGTGCCTTGAAGAAGACATGGAAGAAGATGTTGAGGATGATGAAGAGGATGAAGAAGACGGGGAAGTGGACGAAGAGGATGAGGATGAGGATGAGAATACTTTCAGTTTCAAAGATGGGGTTAATCCCTTGGATTTTGTGGAAGATGATGCTTTTGGTGACCAAGTTTATGAGCAGTTTGTGGGCTTGGGTTATGAGGCTCTAGCTGAAAGAAAGAGAAAAGCACTTGAGGATAGTAGGCCTGAAGGGTCTGTTAAGAAGGCCAGGCATGAGGATGTTACTGGAGCAAGCATGGAGGAAATAATGGAGGCCATGAATTATGGTATGCAAAGGAGAACAAGGAAGCCCAAGAAAAAAGGTAGACGGAAAGGATCAAAGAAGAAACTTACTCCTGAGATTACTCGAAGGCTTGGTGAAGCTACTCTTCACTATGTACATGGACGTTATGAAGAGGCCATACCCATCTTGGCAGAAATTGTTAAGCAGGCACCAGATTTGTCCGAGACGTATCATACACTTGGACTTGTCCATGATAATCTTGGTAATGAATTGAAAGCCTTGAATTGCTTCACAATTGCTGCACTTTTAGCACAAAAAAATCCAGCTCTTTGGGAACTGCTCTTTGGCTGGTTCAATAGACGAGGCGACACTCATAAAGCCATTTATTGCCTTTCAAGAGCAATATCAGCAGATCCTAAAAATATTGACCTGAAATTGGGTCGTGCTTCACTCTATGTTAAGCTTGGAGATTATCATAAAGCTGCTGCATCGTATGAACAGATAGTACAAGCCTGTCCTGATAATGTTGAAGCACTCAAGACAGGAGCTGTGATGTATGACAGAAGTGGTCAGCATGAGCATTCTATTCATATTCTGGAGGCTTATCTCAGAGATCATCCAACCGAAGCTGATCCTAGTGTCATTGATCTGCTAGCTTCCATACTTATGGAAAATAATTCATATAATGAAGCAATTCAGCATATTGAGCATGCACAACTTTTATTCTGTTCAAATAAAGAGATGTCTTTGACAATGAAAATTAAAGCAGGAATCTGCCATGCTTACCTCGGAAATATGGAGAAGGCAGAAACTCTCTTTAGTGCTCTTGAACAGCAGAGTGCAGATCAGGCTGACTTGATTGCTAAAGTCGCAGACTCATTTATGAGTCTTGGGCATTATAGTTCTGCATTGAAGTATTATTTAATGTTGAAAGGAAACACCAAATATAATAAAGGCTTTTTACATATGAAAATTGCTCGATGTCATTTGTCCTTGAATGACAGAGTACAGGCAATTTTGTGGTTCTATGAAGCTGTAAAGACACTTGAAGATAATATTGAGACCCGATTAACATTGGCTTCTATTCTTCTTGAGGAAGCCAGAGAAGATGAAGCCATTTTGTTGCTATCTCCTCCAAAAAATCTAGATCGCTTTGAAGCCCAAACAAATAAATCGGAACCATGGTGGTGTAATGGGAAAGTGAAACTGAAGCTTTGCTACATATACAGAGCTAAAGGGATGCTCAAGGAATTTGTCGATGCAATCTATCCTTTGGTACATGAGTCGTTACGTATCGAATCTCTTCAGCAAAAGGTGAAAGTGAAAAAGAGGCTCACAAAAAGTGTTCTGTTAGAAAGAGTGAAAGTCCTGGATGATCACCAAACAGATAACCTATTATGCAGATCTAGACCAGTAGCTCCTGCATCAGATCTGCTTAAAGCTGCCAGAGCGAAGAAGTTGCTTCAAAAGAAGGCAAAAGTAAAGGAAGAAAAGAGAGCTGAGGCAATGGCTGCTGGAGTTGACTGGCAAAGTGATGATTCAGGTGATGATCCTCCAGAAGAAATACACCAAGAACCTCCCCTGCCAGATCTTCTCAAGGATAAAGAGAATCATGGCCTTATAATAGATTTGTGCAAGTCATTGGCTTCCTTGCATAGATATTGCGAAGCATTGGAGATTATAAATCTTGCTTTGAAATCGACTCGCAACATGTGTTCTGTTGAGGAGGAACTCCGGTCTCTTGGAGCTCAAATTGCATACAACACTCCAGATCCTGAGCATGGGGTTGACTGTGTAAAATACATTGCAGACCAGCATCCATACAGCAATGCTGCCTGGAACTGCTATTACAAAGTAATTACCAGATTAGATGACTGGTATGCGAGGCATTATAAGTTTCTACGTGGTAAGCGAGACAAACTCAAAGACTGTGCACCTCCGAGTATCATTTCTGGGCATCATTTTACTAAAAAGAGCCGTCATCAAGATGCTGCAAGAGAATACCTTGAAGCTTATAAATTATTGCCAGAGAATCCCCTGATTAATCTGTGTGTCGGTACTGCCTTAATCAACTTGGCCCTTGGACACAGACTTCAGAATAGGCACCAGTGTGTTGCACAAGGCTTAGCATTCCTCCACAAAAATTTGCAGCTTTGTGAATTCAGCCAAGAGGCTTTTTTCAACATAGCCAGGGCATACCATCACGTCGGTCTTGTGACACTGGCCGCTTGGCACTATGACAAAGTTCTTGCAATGCATGCGAAGGATTACCCCATCCCAAAACTTCCCCATGAAAAGCCAGAGTCTGTTGAAAATCAATTACCGGGTTACTGTGACCTTCGCAGAGAAGCAGCTTTTAATTTGCATCTTATATACAAAAAGAGTGGAGCAGTTGATCTTGCTCGACAGGTCTTGAGAGATCACTGCACTTTCTGAGTAAGCAACTGATATTAAAACATCAAATCCAGTTACTCGTTTATTTCTGTACTTATTAAGTGTATGGTTGATTCTCTAATAAATAACAGGAAATCTTTTTCTTTTATTGCAGATAATCATGTTCCTGATCTCAGATATTGTGACTGAATCGAATGAGAGGGTGGCCTCCTACTCCCTCGTCTGGTTCTCATGAAAATGCCTGATTATTGTTTGTATCAGCAGTTCATTTTGGCCTAATACAGCCAAAGAAAGCGAGGGAAACACTAAAGAGAAAGGCTTGTGATGAACTCAGCAAAAAAAACACGTGAGTCGTCTTCCTCGTGAAGTCGTCTTCCTCGCAGAGTCACAGCCAATTTGCAGACTCGCAAAATTTCTTCCGGTTCAGAAGTGTCCAGATCTGGCACGCCTCGCTCCACCTAGCCACGCCTTGCAACGCCTCCTCACACCTTCCCTGCGCTAAACGTGCAACTCGCGAAACAGCCGACAGCCTCGGGCGATTTCCTGCTGCCTCGCTCGCCGATGCGCGCAAAGGCATGCCTTTGAAAACACTGGTATGTATATATAGGGTAGGCTTTTTATCACAAAACGTACTGACGTTTGTGAAACTATCAGATTGCATCCTTAAAGTTTTTTTGTATCAGTAACGGTCCTTAACGTCAATATAGGTGCTCTCAAATAGTCCCTCTGTCAAAAAAACTATTAAGTTCAGGGATAGAATCGTAAAATCAATCCAAAATTATAAAAAGTCCTCTCTCCTCTCTTTTTTTATTTCCTTTCCTTCTCTCTTTCTGTCTTCTTCTTTCTCTCTTTCTTTTCTTCTTCTTTCTTCTTTCTCTCCACGAATTCACTCTTCTCTTTCTCTGTCTTTCTTTTTTTTCTTCTTCCTCCTTCTTCTTTCTCTCCCCAAATCTTCATGTCTTCCTCTTTCTCCTGGTAGGGTCTGTTTGGCGGTGTCCACTGGCCTTTCTTATTCCTATTCCGATTACCATCGTCGTTGCTCATTTTCCTGCAAATGGGTTTGTGTCTGGATTTTTTTGTTCTCTTTTTCTTCAGCTTTTTTCCAAAATAAAAATAAAAATTGAACAAAGGTAGAAGAAGAGGCCAATAGAAGCCGACGTCGTGACTTTTTGCCCCAAACCAACCCTTGCACATTGTACCCAAATCATTCTCAGAGAATGAAGGAAAAAAAAAAGATAAAGGAGAGAGAATGGGGAAATGCCCAGTTTTCTAGCTGAGAGAAGAAGAAAAAAAATGCCCATGACAAGAGGAAGAAGAAAAAAAGAAAGAGAGAGAGAAGAGTGAACTCGGGGAAAGAAAGGAGAACGAAGAAGAAAAGAAGGAGAGAAGGGAAGGAAATAAAAAAGAAAGAGGAGAGATAAGACTGAACTCGGGGAGAGGAAGAAAGAAGAAAAAAAGAAAGAGAGAGAGAAGGAAAGGAAACATAAAAAATAAAAAAATAAAAAAAAGAGGGGAGAGAGAAATTTATATATATATTTTATAATTTTAGATTGATTTGACAATTATATCCCTGGATTTAACAGTTTTTTTTTGACAGAATGACTATTTAAAAGCACCTATATTAACGTTAGAGACCATTAGTGATACAAAAAAACTTTAAGGATGCAATCTGATAATTTCGAAAACGTCAGGGACGTTTTGTGATAAAAAGCCTATAGGGTATTATATAAATTTGGCATTTTATCACAAATGGTCCTTAAAGTTTACGATTTTATCACGAATGGTCCTTGAGGTTTTTTTGTGACACTAATTGTCCTTAACGTTAGTGCTTTTTATCACAAATGGTCCCTCCGTTAAAAATTTTGTTAAGTGTAATAAGTGGAGCCCACATGTCCAATCACATCATGACATGTGGATTAAATAAATAAATAAATAATATATATATTTTTTTTATGAAAATCCACTCTCTCTCTGTCTCTCTCCCCCTCCCCTCTGCCCTCTCTCCTCCCTGTGCTCTCCCTCTCCCTCTGTTGTTTTTTCCTTGCCTCTACAACCCGACCACCCCATGCCCACCCACCCGCAACCCACCCCTCGCCCACCCACCCACAACCCACCCCTCTCCCTCTGTGTATTTTGCATAATCACTTGCACAAGGTAGTTTCACATTTCCTTTTACGCAAATATTTTTTCAAACAACTTAAAATAATTAAAAACAGAGGGGTAGAGTAGAGGAGGAGAGAAAATACAGTGGGAGAGGGTAGGGGAGTTGGGTGTGGGTTGCGGCTTGCGGGTGGCTGTGTTAAAAAAACAGAGACTAATAAAAGAATCCCAAAGACAATTTTTTCTTGCAGGTGGCAGGCAATGGGCAAGAAAAAAACAAAGGGGGATTGTGGGTTATGATTTATATACCACTATACAAAGATGGAGAAAGATATATGGTTTATATTATTATTTTTACAGAGGGAGAAGGAGAGGACAGGGGGGAGAGAGGGAGAGCAGAGGGGGAGAGAGGGGGCAGAGGATGGAGAGCGAGGGCAGAGGGGAAGAGAGATGGAGTAGAGGAAGGGGGATGAAAAGTTGTAGAAAAAAAAGGAATTTTCATAAATAAAAATTATTTAATTATTTTTCCATCCACATGTCACAATGTGATTGGAATATGGGCTCCACTTGTCTTCCACATCAGACACTTAACAGAATTTTTAACGGAGGGACCATTTGTGATAAAAAGCCCTAACGTTAAGGACTATTAGTGTCACAAAAAAACCTCAAGGACCATTCGTGATAAAATCTTAAACGTTAAGAACCATTTGTGATAAAAAGCCTATAAATTTAGGGCCTAGGCGGCCGTCTTACCTGCTTGTGCCTAGGGCCTCCCCTAAGTCAAAGTGTAAGTCAACCAATTTTGTGCGACGTGACATATTGTTAGTCTTGGTATTTTGTCTCTATTTTTTTTTCTGGAGGAGATCATGAGTCAAGTTTTTTTTTTTTTTTTTTTTTTTTGGGTTTTGGTGGTGGGGTTGGTCATAAGTTCAAGTTTTGATGATGATAGTTGTTGAATAAAAAAAATATAAGTTTGGTAATTTGCAATTGCCATCTTATCTTTATCTTTCAACTTGACTATTACTATATGTGATTTTTTTTTTTTTCCAGTAATGTATGTAAAGTTCAAGGGTACACAAATATACAATTTAAAAAAAGCTTACGGTGTAAATTGACAATTATGATATAGTGCAAACCCGATAAAACCCCAAAAAAAAAAAAAATTGACCTTTTAAAAAATTCAACATCTAACAGTCAGACCAACTAGAGAATCTAGCATTTCACCTCTCACATGGATGAGGCAACAAAACAGCTTAGCCAAGCAAATGCTTTCAATACCCCTACCTTTTTTATCCCCAATTTTTCTTTCCGTGGCATTGGATAAATACACTATCAACTGACAAGAGGGTTCTCTTAATATAAAGTACAGATTATATGTATCTAAATCTTAATTAAGTTATTGGGGGAAATTAATAATTTTGTCATGGCCAAACGCAACCAAAAAGGGAAAACAACTTCATTAATAAACCTCTGTTTATGGCAGAAAACAATCCATCAATTTAAAACAGCCTATGGAGATTTTTATCTAAACAAATGAATAACAGCCAAGATTTCTTATGTTCGGTACATTGGAAAATCAATAACATGCCTTTTCACAACTATACAAACAAATAAACTCCTACAAAGTAACTAGTTCTGAGGCCACTCACTAGCAGAATCAAATACTGAAACAAGAGTAAGGTTCATGAGAATCACTCTGTGTCTACGGTACGGTATGGTACCGTACCATAGTGTCTTAATCTCTTTCCTCAATAAGCAAGTGTTCAAGTTCTTCCCTTCGCCGCTCCAACTCCTGTGATTGTTGCAAACAGGTGAATGTAAGCAAACTTCTGTAATAGATTTGACTTACAGACAATTGACAAACACAAATTAACCTAACTCATAAACAGACTATCTAAAAAGACCAAAGACTCGTAAATGGCAGAAAGCTTATAGCAAGCAAGCCTTTAATGTCAGGGCTAAAGCTATTTCTCCTTGTAGTAAGAACCATATACAAGCAAGTATGATAAGCAAAAGGAACATTGAACCATGTCTGGACTTCCAGTAACACACATCACTTCTGGAAATCCAGGAATATGAAAGCTTACCTCAAGATCCTTTACCGCTTGCTCCCTTGAAATTTCTGTCTTCTGCCGAGCCCGTTTCAGGAAGCCAATGCACAGAATTCCCTTAAAAAATCAAATATTGAAGATTAGTAGATAGAACTTTGACCAATGTACTTAGCAGCTCCTACTGCTAGTTGACCATAATTCATGAACCAGAAATATCACGAGAACATTCATATAATTAGGTTAGTGCTCCCTACCGCAACACACAACAAATTCCCTGAAGTAATTCTGTGAGGGTTATCAATAATTACTGTGATCCTCTAGTAATTGGCTTATTTCCATTAAAAAAGTCTGGAATTAATAATGCTTTTCGTTTTTCTTATTGTAGTGTTGAATATTAAAAGATTTTCTGATACTTTGGTGTGTTATGTTTTGCCACTCCCAAGCAGCCCTCAACACAAGACATGAATTTTTAATCATGCTCTTGAGACAGAAATCTTTAACCTCAGCTACAAGAAGACATTTAAACATGCACACAGGCATAGACACACAAATGTCCAGAATTCTTATAGGATTCTTCTACTGAGACTTACCGAAATAATATAGACCCCACCACAAGCAAGGAGCATATAGCTTGCTATGTTCTGAAGAAGAACAAGCGTCTTCCTTGTACCAGTATCATCAGGAAAAGCTCTTGTCATGACCGCAACACTGGTACAAACAATCACGACTTCAGAAACCATATAAAATTTATGCTGGTGTGCAATAGATATGACAAGTTGCTTCAGTCGAAGTCAAGCATAAAATTTAATTTCCATCCCATCATTATTCTTTGTCACGGACCTCATAGCTACAATTATACTGTTATAAGGCTACGATATTCAATTTGGAACAAACTGAGGTGCGCTCTACAATCTCTAGGTGCAGAGAAATACTCTAGGAAACTGAAACAAAATATTTTGAGTATATTTGAAGACTTACAAGACCTGCAGCATACCCCTACCAACCCAATACTCCAATACCTGCAAACAGTTAACTGAATACTGAAATTAGATCACAGAAGCAAAATTCTGAATAATAACTCCAACATTGCCAGAAATTTTGAGTTACTGTAAAACAGTAAATTGTTGATCTTTCCTAAACAGAGTAAGAATGAGAGAAATGGAGACAGAAATTCATCACGATTGCACTTAGCAGCAAAGGTTTGAATGTTATCAAGTGCCTGTCTTACTGTTGGTACTCTCTCAGGTTCTTTTTCATTTTTATTATTTCAATCCTTTTGGTTTGGGAATTATAATCGCATCTTAGCAAAACCCCTCCTGTGGGTTGTTGGGGAGAAAGGGGGTCCCTGATCATCACAAAGATCAAGTACCTTATTTGAGGAATTATAAAATCTAATAATAAGTTTTTATTCCATGTGGATTAAGTTCATTTCATATTTTCCTTGGGAAGATTTGATCCTTGATAGAAGAATTAGTCTGTTTCTATCAGGAGCATTGGAGTGGCCTTTGGAACACTGACCTATAATCAGTTCAAGGCATCCATAAAGGAGATGTCTTCTTACACTATGTTTGGCTCTTGTACAGCAAGAGAAAATGAGAGAGAGAGAGAGAGAGAGAGAGAGAGAGAGAGAGAGAGAGAGAGAGAGAGACTGTTTTTAGAAAGTTGTAATGTTTTCTTGTGCTTAGGTTGCATGGAGTAAATGAGGGGAAATATGACAAGAAACTACAAAATTTGGTATCTTTTGTTTTGGTAAGCCAACTTCCCCTTGTAATTGCGCATAAGTTTCAGTTAATTTTTTTTTTATCCTTCTCTTTTTGCTCATTCTCATTATAAAAAGCCAACAATAGAACGTATGGAAATCTAAACCTTTTCTTTTCTTCCTTTGTCCACTTTTACACCAAACATAATTTTTCTTTGTAAAACAAAATTCTTTTCCCCACCCATTCAGTCCAAAGCGTGTATCATTTGACAACACCTACATCTCCTATGGTGAAAGTTTCAGATTCTACTCCTCTAAGCAATATTTTCTCCTTTCTTTTTCCTTGAAACAAGTTATGGTTACGATCACTCTAACCGAGATCAGATTTGGAGATTTCCACAATTAAAGGAAAGAAATAAAACATTTCAATCACATTTTTACTCTGGACTCTGAGTCTTCTAACTAGAGCATAGAAACCGCACAATGTTCGTAATAAATTTGTTGTGTTAAGGTTAAAATCAGCTACCAAAATTGCTTAAAAATTAATTTCTAAGAATCGAAATTTTCCTTTGATAAAATGTGTTAGGGCTTAAGAATAGTGAAAAGTGAAAACGAACCTTCCAGAACTTGATAAAGAACGCCCATTCGGTCTCGGCCACAACCACCACAATCGCAACCAAAACAGCATAACACCGAAATATCCCGTCGAAAACCTACAATTCACCGACACACAAACAATCAAATCATCCAATCTACAACTCCATAAATATATACACATATATGTATAGAGAGAGAGAGAGAGAGAGAGAGAGAGAGTACATCAGATCCATCCTTGAAAGATTCAATGGCAGAGAAGACATTGACGACGATGCAGAGAACGGCAGTGAGAGCAGTGATGACGCTGAAGCATCTGCAGCACACCAAGAAAGGGTCGGCTTTGATTCTCAGTCTGGTGTTACTCGAAGTTGGAGATGTTCGCCGTCCGCTCCCTCCTCCTTCCTCTACCTCTCCATTGTTTGTCGACATTTTCTCGCGCTTTCTCGGCTCCGAGAAAATTTTCAGCTAATTTATTCAGTGAGAAAATCTCATATTCTGCAACGCATAGATTCTGTTTCGCTCATGGATTTGGCTCTCCCTCTGTTTTTCGTTTGAGTGTTTGAAGCGGGATTCTTTGACCTGTTATTGAAGGAACTGAAAGGACGAGCCACGTGTTCACCAAAAAAAAAAAAAAAAAGGTACCGGCCACGTGGTGGCACAATGGATTTTTTAGAAGCTTTTATACTGCACCAAACATGTCCTTACCTAAAAGTCAATGTAAATTAGCAAAGCGGGATATTTGTTAATCTATGAGTTTTTCTTTTCATGAGATGAAAGATTTTTGTTAACAGAGCTTTATGTCGGCCTAAAGTGGTTGAAGAGAATCCCAAATTGACTACTTCTGAATGAACGGTTGGATTCGACCAAAAAAAAAATTGAACGGTTGGAATTGTGGGTTTAGAACTTGAGATACATAGTGGTGGTGGTGGGAGTCGGGGAGCTGCTGGGTTTGGCTACAAAGACATGAAATGTTGCAGTTGACAGTAAAGCAAATAGAGCTAATCTATATCCGGTCGATGGATAAGATTTTCGATTGCCACGTGTCCATATTTATTATAAAATTCATATCCCAAATTTCGGATAAGATTTTTGGCTGTCACATGTCCATATTTATTATAAAATTCACATCTCAAATTTCAGATAAGATTTTCAGTTGCCACATGTCCATATTTATTATAAATTCACATCTCAAATTTCAGATAAGATTTTCAGTTGCTACAATTGTCCCTTCTATCTTCTAAATCCCTCTATAAAACCACAGCCTCAACTCAGATCTCTCACACCATATTCTCTCTATCATTTCATTTCTCAGATTTTAAAAAACACATTCTACTCTCAATGTCTTACATGAGAAGGTTGTTGGAGAGGGCCGAACGAGAAAATGAAGAACGAATACGCAAATGTGCTGAAGAAGAAAGGGAGTGGGAAGAAGATGATGATCAAGTTGCTATAGCAGTGGGTATGCTCCATCAATCAAGCCAACACCACCGTGGTTCACAACCCAACCGTGGCAAAAACGTGGACAGACGTAGGCACTCTCGCGGTAAGAATCTCTTGAAAGATTACTTTATCTCAAATTTGTTGTACTCTAGTTTTGATTTTTGAGGGCGATATAGAATGCTTCCCCATTTGTTCAAAAAAATCATGTATGATGTTTGTAATTTGAACGTTGTCTCTCGCTTTTGCCAACGCATCTCTCCATTTTCCTAACTCTTTATTCAAAATTTTCTACCTACTAGCCAAGGTCATTTCCGTATGAGTCGAACGTGATCTTTAACAAAATTCGGCATGAATTTTTATCCACATATGAGAGATTTTCATCTCATTGCCCGTGATCGAGCAATGACCAACTTGGACCCAACACTCACGCAACAAAACATCTTCCATGGTTATCCACGACCCTTCGGCTTCGATGGAAGATGCCATTTGCATTTTTACACAAATGAAATTTAGTAGTATAAATTTTGGTGTAGAAAGTGAATAATATTGGAAGGAGAAGAATTTGTATGAAGATTTGGTATGGAAAGTGAATAATATTGGTAGGTTAAATTTATAGAAAAAAATTTGGTATTTTTTACAAATTTGTTCGATTTTGTTAAAAAAAATTTACATAAAAATTAGCAGCCATTGGATTGGAGTAGAAATAATGAATCGAACACCCCAGGTGAAAATTCAAAATCGTGCGTTGACGTCTGGCTGGTTGGCGTAAGGCCTAGTTTGGGATTGCTGTCACTTTTAAAAAAAATTGCTTATGCTGTGCTTTGAAAATAAATAGCTGTAAAGTAGATTAGCTCCATGTTTGGTAAACAATATTTTTAAAGTGCTGTTAGTACAAAAAGCAATGTCAAAACCGTTTGGTAAATTTTAATATAAAATTATTGTAACTATTAATAATGACTCAAATAAACATGATGTTAAAAGTGTTATGTACTAATCATGTGGTGGTAGTGATAGTGATGGAGTGGAGGTTGTGGTGGTGATGAAGGTGGAGTTGGTGGTTATAGTAGTGGTGGTGGTGGGGATGGCGGTTGTGGAGGTGGTGGTGGTGGTAGTAGTGGCAGCATGGTGGTGGTGGTGGTGTTGGTTGTGTAGGCGGTGGTGGATGTGGAGGTCTTGGAGGAGGAGGTGCTTGTGGTGGTGGTGGTGGTGGCGGTGGCGGTGGTTGTGGAGGTGGTGAATGTGGTGGTGCAAGTGGTGGAGTTGGATGTGGAAGTGGAGGTGGTGCCATTTTTAAAAATAAATGATGGTATTTTGGGAATTAAAAAGATTCATTAAAGGTTCATCTCTGCTTCTTTTGAAAGCAACTTTGAAAAGCAACCCAGAGTCTGCTTTTAAAAGCTGTTGTCAAAAGGCCACTGCTTTTAAAATAATCGGGATATTTTATTTTTACCAAACATCTTAAACTGCTTAACTTTAAAGTGAAGCAGGTTTTTGGCCAAAAAAAGCAATCCCAAACGGGGCCTAAGTATTGACGTGACCAACCCTCGGGCAGGAGAATTGGCTGATTTTGCCTTGGGTCTTGCCCGAATTGATAGGCCCCAAGTCTTACCGGGGCTGCTGAAGTGCGCTGTAAATGTGTTCGCGGGCCTAGGCCCCCCCCTGTCCGAGGTGGAGCTTTGCGCTGGAGATGCTCTTATCCAGTGCCAACTAGCCTTATCTTTCCAACTTATTAGCACCTTGTCCCACTTGTGAAGATGTAATTTTGGATGTATTTGTAGTAGAACTTTTACATTATTCAGTCGGTTGTGAATTTTACACCCCATGTACAACTGCCCACCGCAACACTTTCTGATAATTGAAGATGCAAAAGTGGTTTACATTTCCTTTTACACCTCCACATTGCAGTTGCACTAAGATAATAAGAAGACAATTTAATGAAATTGAACTCAATATGAGAATAAGTAGACGATACATGTGCTCCAACTCATAGGCAAAGGACAACTATTGCACTTTCTAAAGTTCAAATAATTCCTTCAAATCTTTAATTTGTTGGAAAATGATATTTATGGCAATATCCAAACCCAAATAATTCATTCAAATGAGCTATGATTGGTGAATTATTCTAGCTACCTTTCTTTTTAACCTTCCACTTCTATCTTTTTTTTCTCCTTTTGCAATATTGTATGATGATTGCAACAACTCATTTTCAACGATCATTCTTATAAAAAATCTGCCGAATTAAAAACCTATTTAGTCGTTTAAATAATAGTGTGATAGTTTATGGTATGTTCCCTAATCCGTAATTGGAATCAAAATAAGGAGTTGAATTCCTATTATGGATACACATGTGTTTACTTCACATGGAGGAATGAAAATGCGAGTGGAACCCACACAAAATTAGGAGTAACTCCTGATTTTCGAGGAATTGGACTCTTGGATGGGATGTAGTATTCTAATTCCTCGAATTCTAACTCATTAGGAATCCATCCTTTTTACCTAACATATCCTCACACAATTTTTTAATTCCAAATTTGCCATCTATTTTAACCCAACAACGAGGGCACTTTAGTAATCAATTTGGTTTCAATTCCAATTCATATGGATTTAGTAAATAGCTTATAAGGAATCAATACCACTCCTACCTTGATTTTATATGATTTAGTAAACAACTTCAATAGGAATCCGAATTCTAACTCTCCTCAATTCAATTCCTCCTCATCCAATTATGAATTAGTAAACATGTCATATTCAGAAAAAATAAAATAAAAATGTAAACATGCCATCAATGTTTAATTGAAACAATCGTTTGGTTGAATGTCGTTTAACGTCTTATATGTTGAAATAGAACTAAATACAAATCTAAGATGAAAAAAAGTTGTGGCGTTTATATCGGTCAATTTGTTGGGCATAAAATAAATAAATAGAGATTTGTCCAATTAAAAAATTGAATAATGTAACCCGGGTGGTTGGTGTGAGTGGTTCAGCATTCTCATTCCTTAAGAGATGTTAGGGGTTCAATCCCTACTCTCGTATGGAGTCACCACTTTGGCCAGCACTTTACCCCTTACGGGCCGACCCGGTGTGAGTGGGAATTAGTCTGGGTTGTGGTTAAGGCTTAAACACCCATAGTTGGGGCCCATTCAGGACCACCTCATGTTTCAAACCAAAAAAAAAAATTTGAATAATGTCGAATAGGCCATTCACACCCAAAAGAAAAAAAAAAGAATTCGATTAGAAAAGACAAAAAAAACACACCTTATCTATATAAAAAGAGTAATGCTATTTGGACACACAACATTGACACACTTAGTTGACATCCGTTGATGTGTCAATGTACCATTCGCTAAACAGAAAACGAGGAGAAAAGAAGAGCAAATGATACATTGATACATCAGCGGGTGTCACTAAGTGTGTCAATGTTGTGTGTCCAAATAGCATTACTCATATAAAAAATAGAAAAAGACAAAAAAAAGTGGAATATTCCATGCGTCACACGTCACAAAATATTCACAAAACTACAATCACACTTCTCTCTTCCATGTGCATAATTCAATCAGCAGCTGAACAAACGCATCACCAGCTCCCCTGTCTAAAACGAAGAACACGACAGAGAGAATGGAAAAACCAGCCCAAAACACTGACGCCCAAAATGGGCAAGTTCAAGAAGCAACCAAGGCTTCCAGCGACGGTTCTATTTGTGGGTACGATTCACTTCACCGCCTCCTCAGCGAAAATCTCAAGCCCCACCTTTTGCAGGTCACTTTTCTCAATTGTCTTTCTGTCGGGTTATTGTCATTTGGTGCTTTTGGTGATCGATTTGTGATCAGTTTGATTGGTTCTTTGTTGGGTTTGCGTCCTTTTTTCATGAGACAGTTTGCTCTGGAGTCAACGGTTTAGTCTGAGTTTGTTTTCGTTTCCTTCAAGTCTGAAGATTTCATATTTGAATTCTTAACATATTTATTGGAAGTTTGAGGTTGGAGGATTTGGTTTTCAGATTTAGATGCTTTGAAAATGGACATTCGGATTGTACCCGGATATGTTTTCATGCAATTTCCGTGAAAATCAGACCATTAAATCTCCCCATGTTAATTGGTTTTATTTGTTATTTTGCGTTTATCAGGAAGTCAACCGTATTCTTTTGGGTATGAATCGCGGTAAGGCACTTGAAACAATTTCTCTCCCAGAATCTGCTAAAGCACTCTCTTCAGGACATAATTTTGACCTCCAGGTACGAAGTTACTTTAACTGTTGTGCAATGACCTGCGATTACCATTCACATCCCAGTAGTTCATAGTCAAGGGAGGTGTGATATACAGGGCTTCGGAAGTCCCTGTTAGTAGGCTCTTGGATGTCTGTAACCAAAAGTGTTTTAAAGAAAAATGAAGTCTTTCTGAAAGGAAAGTTTTATTGAAATGAATTTCGGATTTGCATCCACTCTGTTTCAGTGAATTACAACACAACTCTCCTTTTGCACAACTGCATAACTGTAAACTAACTAATCTGTCTCTCAGCTAGCTATTCAATCCAAACAACAGTGTAGACTTTCAGCAATTTACACACCGAATCATAGCACTCTAATCTTCCAGCTTCTTGCAGCATTTCTGTTCAACTAACCCAACCCCCTTCTCCTTGTCTCCTTCTGGGACAGCCTGATCTTAGAATCTCTTTGACAACTTTAATGCTATATCTCTTATCCTTATGTGTTTTAATTAGTTTCTAGAGAGTGTAATTGAATTTTTATACCTGGGCATGTCTCCTATGGTATATCATACAATCAATTGCTGCTATGCTGTTGACTAGTCTGGACTGTTGATCTTATATATTCTTTCAGGCCTTCTGCTTTCTTGCTGACACAGAGTTGTTGAGAGAACCTCGAATAATTAGGGTTGGTCTCATTCAAAACTCTATAGCTCTTCCAACTACTGCTCACTTTTTGGACCAGAAGAGGGCTGTTTTTGAGAAATTAAGGCCAATAATTGATGCTGCAGGTGCTGCAGGTGTCAATGTATTATGCTTGCAGGTTCGTCATGCTCTCCTTCCGTGTGGTCTCTGTTTTATTGACTTTTGTCTGATATTTTCAAGCAAATCCATTCAAATTAAATCCAGGAAGCATGGACAATGCCATTTGCCTTTTGTACACGGGAGAAGAGGTGGTGTGAATTTGCAGAGCCTGTAGATGGGGAATCAACTCGATTCCTCCAGGACTTTGCACGAGTGTACAACATGGTCATTATAAGTCCAATTCTTGAGAGGGATGTCAACCATGGAGAGACTCTCTGGAACACTGCTGTCGTAATTGGAAATAATGGGAACATAATTGGCAAGCATCGAAAGGTAAGTGAATTAGTGTATCTGTTTTTAACTTATTTTTTACTTGCATACTTTTCTGTTGAAAGGCATATTGACACATGATAATGGACAGAACCATATACCAAGAGTTGGTGACTTCAACGAGAGTACGTATTATATGGAAGGAAATACTGGACATCCAGTCTTTGAGACAGCTTTTGGGAAAATTGCTGTTAACATATGCTATGGAAGGCACCATCCTTTAAATTGGTTAGCATTTGGCTTGAATGGTGCAGAGATTGTTTTCAACCCTTCCGCCACTGTTGGTGAACTCAGCGAACCGATGTGGCCCATTGAGGTTAACTATTACCCATCTGTTTTATTTTTATGAGCCACTGTTTTGTGATATTTTCTCTCTTTTAACTTTGCAAACCCCGTGTGTCCTCGACAAGGTTACTTTTTACTCATTCTTCATTCTATAATCCACTCTTTTGCAATAGATTTCTCTCTCAGATTTTTTAAACTTCTGATTTCAAAACGAATTGTGATACAAAATAATGTCATACACAGAAAGGAAATATTTTTATGTTTAAGAGAAAAGCCTCTTTTTCTTCAAGGGGAATTGCCCTTGATTTCTTAGTTTAGCTGTAATTGTAATGCTATGAAGTCTCTAGGATATAAAGCCATATGGACACTTGCACAATCTTTAACAAATTGTCAATTTACCATTTTTATCTTATGTTTCTTGGATGATCAAATATGAGCTGTTCTCCTTTAATGATCTTATAGACAGTTTATTTTCAGAACCTTGATGAACTGTTTTGTGTAGTCAAGTAACATGCCATTCGACTGTTCTGTTTTGTAGGCCCGTAATGCTGCAATTGCAAACAGTTACTTTGTTGGGTCAATCAACCGTGTAGGGACTGAGGTTTTCCCAAATCCATTCACTTCCGGTGATGGAAAGCCGGAACATGCAGATTTCGGGCATTTCTACGGATCCAGCCATTTTTCAGCCCCAGATGCCTCGTGCACTCCTTCTCTATCACGCCATAGGGATGGGTTGTTGATCTCAGACATGGACCTCAACCTATGTAGGCAGATAAAAGACAAGTGGGGATTCCGAATGACTGCTCGTTATGAGCTGTATGCTGACTTGCTTGCTCAGTATTTGAAGCCGGATTTTGAGCCCCAAGTCATTTCTGATCCCTTGTTACACAAGAAGTCTCCCTAAGTTCTTTAGTTTCTACTTGGTCTGCAGTCTGAACATGTAGTTAAAAAAGTAAATTTGTGTGCATCAATTTCTTAGCCGTTGAAAAATAAGCATTGGCTATCTGTAGATATTTCCCATAAAGTATCTGTAGTTATTTCCCATAAAGTGACCATTTCGCCATTGTTTTTTAATATCAATTTCTTATAAATTTAAACCAAAAAACTTACATTAGCTTACAAATAAAAATGTCCACAGTGGCAAAGGACCCACAAGTGCTGTGGTTTGGAGTAATTGCTCCCTTAGACAAGAGTTTGAGTTATAGCATCTGTGTCGATGCCCCTCCTCTTGAGTTTTTATGAAAAATAGTGGTGGTGAACACGGATCGGGTCGGGTTGGGTATAGGCCCAAATCGGTCACCGAACCGGGTCATGTCGGCAGGCCCATTGAGCAAACCGTACATCTCATTTTTAGGCCCAATTTTGAATGAATTCGAAACCCGAATAAGTTGGGTCGGGTTGGGTCGGTGGAGGTTTCTGCCGAGGCCCAAAAAGAGCAACAACTGAAGGTGGTTTATTTTTTTTAAATTTTCCATGCCCATTTTTTTTTGGGGTCAGATTTCTAGGCCCATTAAAGTTTAGGACTCCTGTATATTTTTCCAGTTTCTGTACTTCTGCACAATTTTAGCATATATCATTCAAATACAAATAAAAACCTGAAAATCATCATCCATCACATGTCCAAATTCACATAAATATATATTACAAACCAAGCAAATTGTGAGAGTAATCTCAATCACAATTTGCATACTTGCAAAGTTAAAAAACTTAAGAAAATCATCATCCATCACACATGTCCAAATTCACAGAAATTATTACAGACCATAACAGAAAATCAAATCAAAACAAGTAAATTTCCATTACAAATAGAAATAAAATTCCATGAGTTTCATACTCCTCAAATCAAATTAGCACCTCTGCATAAAGAAAAAAAAACAGTTTAATAAATATATGCATTAATAAGACATAAAGAAACTATAAATTTTGATTAATGTAGAAAAGAAAGAAAACCTTTTTCCACTTTTTCCAAAGCTTGGTAGAAATCTAACTCATCCAATGCGGGTTCTTTGTAGTAGCTAAACTCCTCCGCCCTTAACCAATCACTACAACAAATCAATGCTTCTACGGTTTTTGGAGTTAATGAACTCCTAAAGGGATCTACAACTTTCTTTCCCGTGCTAAAAGAACATTCCGAAGCCACGGTTGATGATTGGACAGCAAATACATCTTTTGCAATATTGGAAAGTATTGGAAATTTTGTAGCATTCTCCTTCCACCAATTGTTGCATTCCTAAGAGGACACAAATTAATGTGCAAACAACCAATTAAAAATACCCGCAAGTGCACGAATCTATCGAAGTATAGATTATGTAAGTACGGGGTCGATCCCACGAAGAACTTGTCGGCTTCCTATAAGTTCTAATTTGAGTACATAAAGAACACTTATTTAACACACCAAAAATGCACAAATGAAAGAGGGAAACTAGAAATGAGTAAAGAAGTGTAAAAGAAATGGAACAACACAAGAAAACTAGAGAAAAACACAAACAACACTTTCTATCACCCTTTTATCACCATTTGGACAGATTCGTTTCTCTATTTTTTCAGTTTCGACCTCTGTCCAGTGTTTGACCTATAACTTTCCAACTGTATGTCCAAAATTTACGTTCTTTATACGGTTGGATTCAGCACAAAAAATGGAAGAACACAACGTGAACCAAAAGTCCAAAACAATTACGGAAACAAATAAATTTCAGTAACAAAGACACACCACGTGTCGAACACACAACTCACACACACATTGGGGGGGGGGGGGGGGGGGTTTGATTTGTTTCAAGTGACCTATTTCTATTGCATGAAAGTAAATGGACTTTGAATTTAAATGAGAAAGGCATAGATGAATTATCAAAATGTGAAAGTACCAAGTAACAAACACTAGGGTTTCGGAATCCACCCTAAACAATTCTACCCATGTTCATGAATACTCAAATGATGAACTCTAAACATGTTGATGAAAATGTTCGCAATCAAGACCATGGGTCGTGGCTCAAGACGCATTGATCCTCTCTAATATACGTAAAGTGCATGGTTCGTGCTACAATACTTGTGCCCTCCCCATAACCGAACCTAGGTATGGTTCGCACTTCGATTCAATTACAAGGAGAACCCATTAAGTTCAAAGAGAATATGAACATCACAAGAATCCTAATAGCATGATGTTTACATTAGGTATTCAAGAAACCAATTCACATGGATGATTCTTACTTCATCCATTTATTGCTTAGGATAACATGAAGATACACATAATCCCAACAATCTCAAGAAGCATGCTTTCAAAGATGGCCAACCAAGGAAAAACACACATCAAGGATAGATTAATTTGGTGAATTGGAATTCATCAACAATATCTAGAAATTCATACACTCAAGCATCAAAACAATAAGGTAATCATGTTTAGGGCTTCAACCTAAGCCCTAGCTATGGAGTTTAGTTGCTCATACTTATTCCAAATACAAATTCAAAATAAAATTAGAAAGAGTTTACAGATTTTGAGAAAATGATGAAAGCTTCAAGGTCATCAATGGTGGAAGCTTTCTTCTCCACTTTGCTTGGCTGCACCTTGGCTTCTCCTAGCTCCAAGCTCTCCAAAATCTGCTCTCAATGTGTAGAATGATAGAATGAATTGGCTACCCACGTTCAAAACCTCTCCCACTTCAGATTGCACTTCCCTTTTCTCCTTTTCCCATCATTTCCAGCTCACACTTTTAATATAAAACTCATTCTTTCCTCTAAAGCCTTTGCCCATTGTCCCCTTGCCATGATGAAGCTTTGACTTCACCAAGATGCCAAAAACTTCAGAAAATATCTCTTTTTACAAAGGTAATTCCTTGTTACCAAGAGTTATGGTAACAAGAAATTAAGATGACACAAAGGAGGTAAAAGCTGGCCAAAATCGGATTTCCAGAGCTGTGGTAACATGCTGGATTGGTTGGATAGGCAATACTTGTCCAATGGAGCTCAAATTTGGATATGTTGTAGTTAACATCCATTGGAACAAGTCTCATGAAGATCATGACCTCATCCGAGCACCAGAGCATGTTGATCCCAGGCCAAGAAGTTGACCTACGAAAATGAACAAAAACAGAATTTATGACTAATAATGCACTTTTAGCTCATTTTCATTCCAACCAAGGTAAAATCTAAGAAAACACAAAAATGAAGTAAAAAGCTATAAAATGTCAAAACTAACTCAAAATAGTGGGTGAATTGGAATCGAACATAATTGACAACAGAAAGTTGGTTTTCGCAAATTGTGAATGCAATTGCATGTTGTGTGTGCAACTACCTAGTTTCTGTTGGCAAATTGAATGTTGTGAAATGCAATTACCTAGTGGTTCAACTTCACCATGACAAGCTATAAAAAGCTATAAAATGTCAAGAACTAACTCAAAATAGTGGGTGAATAACATGAAAAATCATGTGTAAAAATGAACCGAACAAACTTCCCAAACTTATCTTTTGCTAGTTCTCGAGCAAAACAGAAACTAAAACAAGACTCGAAACTAAACTTTCCGAACACTTTCCAAAGAGAGAGCGACTTATGCAAATGACTTAAAAGTTTTCACAAGAAAAACTCAGTTTAGACATTATTCACAAGGCAGCAAAGGTCAGAACACAACATGTTCAAAGTGTAGTAGTGTGATGGCCAAATGGAACTCATTCTCCAATTTCAGTTTTCACACAACTTCAAAAATCATACCAAGCACAAATGTAACTTCAAATCTCACAAAAGTTGTCCTCTCACAAATGAATCACTCGGAAGAGGGGTACAATGCATCACTCAATAGTAAATATGAGAATAGAGTTAAACCATACGGGACTTAACTCACAATTGGCAAGATGAAAAACATGCATGAATATGATCTCAAGAAGGATGCCAAACACTTAAAAGCAGAATGTGTACAATTCAACCACATGACATTTAGGATCAATTTAGGTCTTTATTATAGGTTGTAATGGGGCTAAGGGTGTAAGGTGAGTAAGAAATGAAGGATAAGGATACAACAAAGTCCAAGGAACTCACAATGTAAGAGCATATAATCATTGACTAAAAGACTTTGAAACATCATGCTTGAGATTTTCATTCATTTTTTTTTTTTTTTTGTGATCAATTAGACCACAAAGTCTTATACCTCCACAAAAATTTGATTCACACTCCTTCCTTCCATTCGAACAACCAAGAAACATGGAATTGAATTTGAAACCATTGCCACTTAACCACAACTTTTCTATTTTCTTTCACCCTTTGAGTGAAGTACTCTTCTTTTTTTTTTTTCTTTTTTTTTTTTTTCGAAATGTAATAACAAACTTCCCAAACTTGGCATGAAAAACACATCTAAATTAAAGCTCACGAGTTCCTTAGAAAGGTAAATTCTTGTTTTTCAGGCTAAGGCTAGAAGTAAAAATTGGTTACTTGAAAGAAAAGGCATACATATAGGCTCAAGGTGGTTAACAATGGAAAATCATGCTTACGCATGCATAGGGTTAGCTTGAAAGGCACAAACGGTCCAAAGAGGGCCTTAATATCATTTCTCAAATGTCATGTAATCAAATTGCACAATAATGAATGTCTTTTAAGTGCTCAACCAAGTCAATGAATAATGAGATCAAACAACAACTCCGATGACAAGAAAAAAAAAAAGAATATGTGTATAACACTCATGAATTGAAGCAAAAGGCTCAAAGCTCACATTATTTATGGTTAAACAAGTCTAATTCATGCTTGATACAATTCTTTGGATCATGCAAGTCCCTCAACTGGAGAATTATGAAACAAATGGCAAGTGCATAGAGGGTTTCAAACATATCATGCTAGAACGATGCCATTTAGTGAATAATAAAATTTTTATTTTTTTATTTTTTTAACAAAATTTTCAATCAAGTCATGTAAACATTCATCACAATCTCATCATATATGTCCGGGAAGTGACTTAAGAACAAAAACACTCAAAATAGAAAAGAAAACAAAATAAAAGAAAGTAAGAATTTAAGTGAAACGAAAAAGACTTGCTATCCCTTCCCAAACTTAAAAACAAACATTGTCCTCAATGTTAAAGAATTCAGGCATCAACAACGTTATAACAAGAATTAAAGGGAATAAAGCAAGTAAATACAAGAACAAACAAGAAAAACAACTACGCACGGTTGCAAAAACAAAAACAAAAACGAAACCAAACATAAACAAATAAAACAGTAAGCCCTAACAACAGTCTTACACATGCAGAAATCCAACCCAATGAAACGCACAAACCAAATGAAAGCCCAACCCAAACGAAAGCCCAAAAGCGAAGAAAGTAAATAAAACAAAGAAACCAAGTCAGAAGCACAAAGAGCGAGGACTCAGTAAAATAGAAAAAGTGGGCCCTGAAGTCTCGACACCTGTGAGTCACGGGAAACAAAGTGAGAGACGTGTCGACAAGCAGAGGTCTCTCTCACGGTCCCAAGCCAGAATTATTGGCTTCATAGGAAAGCGTGACGACTTTCGTTTCTCAAAAACGCTGAAAGGCGGAACTGTAATTAAAGGGGTTGGGGACCAGGTGAGGTGACCTAAGGGGATAGGCCGTAAGGGCCGCGCAAAACGCAGAAGCGCAGTGGCTAGGGTTACGTAAAAACTAACTCTATAAAAGAAGAAGAGAAAGAGTTGGGGAAAAACACACAAACGTAGAAACACACAACAGAGGAAAGAAAGAACAAAAGAAAAGAAAGTTCAAATGGCTTCTTCCTACCCATTCTCGCTGGATCTCAACCTAGCTCCACCGACTCAGACTCGGGGCCAAGCAGTGGCACCAGTGTGGATGCCCTACTTTGCCTCTGCACGGGGGCACGTGACAGTGAACGACTCGATACTGCTGGACAACGATGTTGCCCTTGGAGTTGCTAGAAATCTAGTAACTCCCAAGGATATACGGGTGCTGGGATCAAGGGATGACAACCGGGTCGTGAGCGATGCTCTGGCACTAAGCGTGCAAAGCACCGCAACAGTCGCAAGTGTGGGTCATCGCCTACTTGCGAAGTCCCATGAGGTGGAGGTGCTGAGAGGTCAGTTGGCGGCGGAGCGAAGTATGGTGGAAGAATGCCAGAGTATTATTAAAAGCTTAAAAAGGGAAAGGGCAAGGATAGTGGAGGTGAATCGACACCAGCTGGAGGCGTTGCGGGAAGAGAACAAAAATCTCTCAAAGATGGTAAGTGTTTACGCCCATGACATGAGAAAGCAGCTGGAGGACCTGGACCAACCGGGTAAACGCAAGAAAACAGATCGCGAGAGTAGGTACGCTCAGGCTAAGAGTGCGATCTTTGGGAGCTCGAGTGATGAGCCCCAAGAGGCTGTGCGTGAAGCCCCGGAAGAGGATAGCCATAGGGCTAAGCTCAAAGGTCCAATGGCCGAGACACCGAGCACTGTGAAAGAATAATTTCTAATGTATTAGTAGTGTGCCTGGTTGTCTTTGCCCTTTCCGTGTATTTTATTTTATTTTATTTTATTTTTAATTTTAAATTTCTCATTTCCGGAAATAAAAAAGAAAAGAAAGTTGCAAAAGACAAAGAAGAAAAACAAAACGCACTTCCCCAAACCGGAATAAAAGGAATGCGACAAACGAAAAAGACACAAATCACACTTCCCCAACTGAAATAAAACAAAAACGACAAACTGAAAAGAAATCAAAACATAATTGTTCGGTTCATTTTTACACATGATTTTTCATGTTATTCCCCTTTTATTTTGAGTTAGTTTTTGACATTTTATAGCATTTTACTTCCTTTTTGTGTTTTCTTAGATTTTACCTTGGTTAGATTGAAAATGAGCTAAAAGTGCACTACTTGTTATAATTTCTGTTTTTGTTCATTTTCGTAGGTCAACTTCTTGGCCTGGGATCTGCATGCTCCGGTGCTCGGATGAGGTCATGATCTTCTTGAGACTTGTTCCAATGGATGATAACTACAACATATCCAAATTTGAGCTCCATTGGACAAGTATTGCCCATCCAACCGATCCTGCATGTTACCACAGCTCTGAAATCCGAATTTGGCCAGCTTTTACCTCCTTTGTGTTATCTTGATTTTCTTGTTACCATAACTCTTGGTAACAAGAAGTTACCTTAGCTTTGAGATATTTTCTGAAGCAATTGGCATCTTATTGAGGACAAAGCTTCATCATGGCAAGGGGACAATGGGCTAAGGCTTTATCAAAGGTGGTAGTTTAATATTAAAAGGTAAAAGCTGGAAAGGAGGAGAGAGGGAAGGGAAGTCAAGGGGGCAATCTGATTTGGGGGAGCTTGAAACGGGAGAGAGGGAGGATTCCATCATTCCAGACAACTAGAGAGCAGATTTTGGAGATTTGGAGCTAGGAGAAAGCCAAGGTGCAGCCAAGAAAAGTGGAGAAGAAGACTTCCACCATTGATGATCTTGAAGCTTTCATAATTTTCTGAAAATCTGTAAACTCTTTCTAATTTCATTTTGAGTTTGTATTTGAAATAAGCATGAGCAACTAAACTCCATAGCTAGGGCTTAGGTTGAAGCCCTAAACATGATTACCTTATTGTTTTGATGCTTGAGTGTATGAATTTCTAGATATTGTTGATGAATTCCAATTCACCAAATTAATCTATCCTTGATGTATGTTCTTCTTTGATTGATCACCTTTGAAAGCATGCTTCTTGAGATTGTTGGGATTATGTGTATCTTCATGTTATCCTAAGCAATAAATGGATGAAGTAAGAATCATCCATGTGAATTGGTTTCTTGAATACCTAATGTAAACACCATGCTATTAGGATTCTTGTGATGTTCATATTCTCTTTGAACTTAATGGGTTCTCCTTGTAATTGAATCGAAGTACGAACCATACCTAGGTTCGGTTATGGGGAGGGCACAAGTATTGTAGCACGAACCATGCACTTTACATACATTAGAGAGAATCAATGCGTCTTGAGCCACGAACCATGGTCTTGATTGCGAACATCTTCATCAACACGTTTAGAGTTCATCATTTGAGTATCCATGAACATTGGTAGAATTGTTTAGGGTGGATTCCGAAACCCTAGTGTTTGTTACATTTTAATTTCACAATTTGATAATTCATCTCTGCCTTTCTCATTTAAATTCAAAGTCCATTTACTTTCATGCAATAGAAATAGGTCACTTGAAACAAATCAAAACCCCCCCCAATGTGTGTGTGAGTTGTGAGTTCGACACGTGGTGTGTCTTTGATACTGAATTTTATTTGTTTCCGTAATTGTTTTGGACTTTTGGTCCGCGTTGTGTTCTTGCATTTTCTGTTCTGAATCCAACCGTATAAAGAACGTGAATTTTCGACGTACGGTTGGAAAGTTATAGGCAAAACATTAGACAGAGGTCGAAACTGAAAAACAGAGAAACGAATCTGCCCAAAAACGACCGGTCGTTACTGTTCACGACCGGTCGCTCATCACACGTTTATTGAAATTTCGACTCTGCCGAAACACGACCGGTCGTCACTGTTCACGCGACCGGTCGTCACTGTTCACGGCACTGTTCACAGGTGATAAACAGGTGATAAAATGGCGATAGAAAATGCTGTTTGTGTTTTTCTTTAGTTTTCTTGTGTTGTTTCATTTCTTTTGCACTTCTTTACTTATTTTTAGTTTCCATTTTGCATTTGCGTATTTGTGGTGTGTCAATTAAGTGTTCTTTACGTACTCAAATTAGAACTTATAGGGAGCCGACAAGTTCTTCGTGGGATCGACCCCGTACTTACATAATCTATACTTCATTAGATTCGTGCACTTGCGGGTATTTTTAATTGGTTGTTTGCACATTAATTTGTGTCCTCTTAGGAATGCAACAATTTTTGGCGCCGTTGCCGGGGAACTGGCACGGTTGCTTATATGTTTTGTTTGAGTATATTTAGAGTACTTAATTTTATTTTCATTTTTCTTTGTTTGTCGTTTCATTTTATTTGAGTTTGTTTTTGTTTCTTCTTATTGCAGGAACACTCTGTTTATGTCCCTTTTGAATTTGGATATTTGATTAGATTGCACAATAGAAGATATCCAAGCTCAAGCTTTGAGAGAAAGGAACATCCAACTAGCTGTGTCTACTCCATTGCCTTTGTCATTCTCACCGTTTTCATCATCACCAAGCTCACCAAAAGTCGAGTCACCTCCACCTTCACCAATGGCGGCAACAGCTGCAAATGCGGAACTTACTATGCAAGAATACTCTTCACCGCCAACAACTGGACAACCATCTTGCATAGTATATCCCGCAAGCACTTTGGAAAACTTTGAGTTGAGATCGGGCATGATACACATATTGCCTAAGTTCTTGGGAAATCCTGGAGAAAATCCTAATGCACATATCCTAGACTTTGAGGAAGTGTGTTCCACAACAAAGATCGAAGGCATGAATAGTGACGAGATAAGAATGAGACTTTTCTCATTTAGTTTGAAGGATACAGCAAAGGAATGGCTTCACTATCTACCTCCAAATTCCATCACAACATGGTCGGATCTTGTTACAAAGTTCTTGCAACATTTTTTCCCAGCACAAAGGACAAATGAACTCCGAAGTCAGATTACAGGAATTCTGCAAAGGCCGGGAGAAAGCTTCCAGGATTATTGGGACCGTTTCAAGAAACTTCTAATCATTTGTCCGCATCATAATGTACAAGCTTGGCTTCTAATGCAACACTTCTATGAAGGACTTTTTGAAGCGGATCAAAATAATGTGAATGCAGCTGCCGGAGGAACTATAATGACCAAGACTCCAACACAAGTGCGAGAAATATTTGATCTTATTGCTGCAAATGCTCGCCAATATAATTCAAGGCAAAAACCAGTCAGAAAAGGGGAATCCTATGATGTAAGTACCCTTTCTAGTATGGAAGCTCAGATTGCAAACCTAACCAACATGGTGAAGAAATTGGCACCGGGATCATCCAAGGTTTGTGCATTTTGCTCAACAATTGGTCATGACACTGAGGATTGTCCCTTGGCACATGAGGAAGCAAATGCAGTGGGCTCATTTCAGAGAAATCAGTGGCCTAAGAATGATCCTTTCTCACAAACATACAATCCGGGGTGGAGAAATCATCCAAATTTCAGGTGGAGTGACAATTCGAATGTTCAACAAGGGCCAACTCAACCACCTCAAGGGCCAACTCAACCACCACAAGGCCAACAACATACTCGCCCACCTCATGGTCAAATGCACTACTACAATCCACCACAACCACCACCTCAACCACAATCTACAGGAAAATCTTTGGAAGAACTTGTTGCTTCCATGGCTAGAAACACAGATAGTTTCATCACTGAGACAAAAAGCTACATGCAGAGGAATGACACCCACATGCAGAAAACGGATAAGGCCATTGCCAATCTAGAAACTCAAGTGGGACAAATTGCTACAGCTTTGAGTCAAAGGGAACCTGGTATGATGCCTAGCCAACCAGTGATTAATCCAACTGGGCGGGAGCATGTTCAAGCAGTTACCTTGAGAACTGGTAAGGTAATTGGTGAAATTGATGGTTCTAAAGATTTGATTCAAAATGTTGATGACATGCAGGTTGAACAAGTGACTGAGCCTAAAGGAAAGGATGAAAGCAACAAAGAGAAAGATAAGCAAGCAGCTTCTTCATCCGAGTGGATCCCAAAGCATGAACTTGCAAGAAGGGAAAGAAAGGATAAGGTAAGTCGTGAACCTACTGACGAAGAAATCTTACGTGCTCCTTTTCCTCACAGGCTTATGAGTTCCAAAAAAATTCAACAAGCCAAGGAAATATTGGAAACCTTCAGAAAAGTGCAAGTCAATATTCCTCTCTTGGATGCAATCAAGCAAATTCCGAGTTATGCAAAGTTTTTGAAGGACCTTTGCACCAACAAGAGGAGATTCCAAGATCATGAAACGGTTGCACTAACGGAAGAAGCTTCTGCTGTTTTGCAAAGGAAGCTCCCTCCCAAATTAAAAGATCTAGGAAGTTTTACAATTCCTTGCATTATTGGAGATAAATTGTTTGACAAAGCTTTACTTGATTTAGGTGCTTCAATTAATCTGATGCCTTATTCTGTTTTTGAAGCCCTTAACTTAGGTGATCTTAAACCAACTTCTGTCAGCATTCAATTGGCGGACCGATCAGTGAGATATCCAAGAGGAATTTTGGAAGATGTACTTGTGAAAGTAAATGATCTCATTTTACCAGCTGACTTTTTGGTGCTAGAAATGGAAGAAGCTCCTATTCCGGGTGCGGATCTTCCATTGATTCTTGGCCGCCCTTTCATGGCCACTGCAGATACTGTGATCAATGTTCGACAAGGAACATTAACAATGACAGTTCAAGGGGAAACAATAAAGTTCAAAGTATATGATGCCTTCAAACTCCCCAATGATGAACATGAATGTTTTCGTATTGATACATTGTGTCATATTGTGCAAAATACATTTAATAGTACTCATGGTACAGATTCATTAGAAAAGGTGTTGATACAAAATCCTCAAGTTGCTGAAATTGTTGATAATGAGTTACTTGAGGCTGTGAAATTCCTTGATGCATGTCCAGCCATACCACGTAAGTACACTCTAAATTTTATACCTTTGCCAGTCAATACTGAAAAGCTTGTTCCTTCTCTTGACAGGGCACCCGAGTTAGAGCTCAAACCATTGCCATCCCACTTGAAGTATGTGTATTTAGGTGAAACAGAGACATTACCCGTGATTATTGCTAGCAATCTCAATGTGGAAAATGAATCGAAGGTTAATGGGAATAGGTTGAAAGTCTACCACGAAAATGTTTTGCATCAAGAAGATGAAGTGCTCCACTTCATTGATGTACCTGCTATGGTGCAAAACTGAGTTGGGAAAAAAATATTTAAAAAAAATTTAAAAAAAAAAAAAAAAAAAAAAAAAAAAATCGGAAAACGACCGGTCGTACATGTCTTGCGACCGGTCGCGAGTCGCGCAAAAATAAAATTTTCAATCTGTGTACAAACGACCGGTTGCTTTTGCCTTGCGACCGGTCACTCATTTGGTATTTTAAAAATTTTGAATCTGTGAAGAAACGACCGGTCGCTTTTCACTTGCGACCGGTCGCTCTTCGCGCAATTCTCTTATTTTGAATATGTTTCAGAACGACCGGTTGCTTTGCACTTGCGACCGGTCGCTCGTTGCGATTTTTATTTTATTTTTCTACAACCGCCTCTGTTTTTCTTCTTTCCCCTCTTGTCTCTTCTCACATTTTTCCCTCAAGTATTTCATCAATTCTTGAGAGATTTGCAGTTAGGGTTCCAAGCCAACCAAGGTAAAGTTTCATTTTTTTTTTTCTTGTTCTTTCTCTTTGATTTTCTAACTCTAATTGTTTTTCTTATTACTTTTTCTTGTTTCTAACTTGTTTTTTCTTTTGAATTGTGGCATATTTGTGCATAATTGTGGTTAATATTCTGGCATTGTGGTTAATTTTTTTTTTTGGTATAATTGTGGCATATTATAAGTTTGGGAAGTGTTTTCAATTTATTAATGCACAATCAGAATTGGGCGTGAATGCTTCTTCTATTTCATAACATGTGATTACATACATACTAGTGAAAATGCGTACAGTAAATTCCTAATCACATGTTCATTGTTGCATTCTGCGCCCCCAGAAGCTTCTGCTAATTGCCTCTGTCTGTTCTTGCTTGTAGAATCTGCAGCAGCTCTACATGATCTTCGTTCCTTTTCTGCAGCATCTCTACATGCTGGTTGGCGCTGTAGAGCCGCTTCTGCAGGTCAGCCACCAGAGCTTTCAGGGCCGCCACCTCCTCACTCAGTGCCCCGCACTCTCGTGTTCTCGCCAGTAGGCGCATGCCCAAATTTGTGGCCGAGACCGCGTTGAGCACGGTTAGATTGTGGGACTCATCCACTGCCATCTGGTCAGACCTCTGCGCCACATGCAGATGATCTGCAACTGTCAGTCTGCTGACAGTCATGCCCTCCGGCAACACTGCCCTACGCGGCACCACCTCAGAGAAGTTTGAGGCCGAACCATGGTGGTATGAGGAGTTTGGGAAGATAGGGGTTGGAGGAGCCCTTATCTGGGAATTTGGTGGTGCTAGTGACAGCTCAAGCTTGAGATCATCAAGGTGAGTGCATGAGGATGCCATTGTTTTGTTTTTGGATGTTTTTGATGTTTTTCCTTGAGTTTGCAGAAAGAAACGCAGGGTACTCTTCCGCTTGCAGAGGCATGGTTTAAATAAACGTCTGTTGATGAGAGATTTGTGGTCCAGCTGTTTGCCATTTTCTCTCGATATCTACGCTTCACGAGAATTTTGCGGTCGCATGCATTTAGAAGGGAGCATTTCTACTTTCACTTTAATTTTCTTTTTACCTCCGTGTTTTCTGGTGTTTTTTTTTTTTTGGTGCTTTGTGTTTTGTTTTGTTTTATTTTAATTTTGGGAAGTGTGTTTTCCCTTTCGGCTGTCGTCTTTGTTTTGTTTGGGAAGTGTGCTTCTTTGTCTTTTGCAACTTTCTTTTCTTTTTATTTCCGGAAACGAGAAATTTAAAATTAAAAATAAAATAAAATAAAATAAAATACACGGAAAGGGCAAAGACAACCAGGCACACCACTAATACATTAGAAATTATTCTTTCACAGTGCTCGGTGTCTCGGCCATTGGACCTTTGAGCTTAGCCCTATGGCTATCCTCTTCCGGGGCTTCACGCACAGCCTCTTGGGGCTCATCACTCGAGCTCCCAAAGATCGCACTCTTAGCTTGAGCGTATCTACTTTCGCAATCTGTTTTCTTGCGTTTACCCGGTTGGTCCAGGTCCTCCAGCTGCTTTCTCATGTCATGGGCGTAAACACTTACCATCTTTGAGAGATTTTGGTTCTCTTCCCGCAACGCCTCCAGCTGGTGTCGATTCACCTCCACTATCCTTGCCCTTTCCCTTTTTAAACTTTTAATAATACTCTGGCACTCTTCCACCATACTTCGTTCCGCCGCCAACTGACCTCTTAGCACCTCCACCTCATGGGACTTCGCAAGTAGGCGATGACCCACACTTGCGACTGTTGCGGTGCTTTGCACGCTTAGTGCCAGAGCATCGCTCACGACCCGGTTGTCATCCCTTGATCCCAGCACCCGTATATCCTTGGGAGTCACTAGATTTCTAGCAACTCCAAGGGCAACATCGTTGTCCAGCAATATCGAGTCATTCACTGTCACGTGCCCCCGTGCAGAGGCAAAGTAGGGCATCCACACTGGTGCCACTGCTTGGCCCCGAGTCTGAGTCGGTGGAGCTAGGTTGAGATCCAGCGAGAATGGGTAGGAAGAAGCCATTTGAACTTTCTTTTCTTTTGTTCTTTCTTTTCTCTGTTGTGTGTTTCTGCGTTTGTGTGTTTTTTCCCAACTCTTTCTCTTCTTCTTTTATAGAGTTAGTTTCTTTGTAACCCTAGACACTGCGCTTCTGCGTTTTGCGCGGCCCTTACGGCCTATCCCCTTAGGTCACCTCACCTGGTCCCCAACCCCTTTAATTACAGTTCCGCCTTTCAGCACTTTTGAGAAACGAAAGTCGTCACACCTTCCTATGAAGCCAATAATTCTGGCTTGGGACCGTGAGAGAGACCTCTGCTTGTCGACACGTCTCTCACTTTGTATCCCGTGACTCACAGGTGCCGAGACTTCAGGGCCCACTTTTTCTATTTTACTGAGTCCTCGCTCTTTGTGCTTCTGACTTGGTTTCCTTGTTTTATTTACTTTCTTCGCTTTTGGGCTTTCGTTTGGGTTGGGCTTTCTTTTGGTTTGTGCGTTTCTTTGGGTTGGATTTCTGCATGTGTAAGACTGTTGTTAGGGCTTACTGTTTTATTTGTTTCTGTTTGGTTTCGTTTTTGTTTTTGTTTTTGCAACCGTGTTGTAGTTGTTTTTTTCGTGTTTGTTCTTGTATTTAACTGCTTTATTCCCTTTAATTCTTGTTATAACGTTGTTGATGCCTGAAGTCTTTAACATTGAGGACAATGTTTATTTCTAAGTTTGGGAAGGGATAGCAAGTCTTTTTCGTTTCACTTAAATTCTTGCTTTCTTTTATTTTGTTTTCTTTTCTGTTTTGAGTCTTTTGTTTTCAAGTCACTTTCCGGACATATATTATGAGATTGTGATGAATGTTTAAATGACTTGATTGAAAATGCTTTAAAAAAAAAAAAAAAAATTTGTTATTCACTAAATGGCATCGTTCTAGCATGATATGTTTGAAACCTTCTACGCACTTGCCATTTGTTTCATAATTCTCTAGTTGAGGGACTTGCATGATCCAAAGAATTGTATCAAGCATGAATTAACTTGTATAACCATATAATGTGAGCTTTGAGCCTTGTGCTTCAATTCATGAGTGTTATACACATATTCTTACTTTTCTTGTCATCTGAGTTGTTGTTTGATCTCATTATTCATTGATTTGGTTGACCACTTAAAAGTTACTCATTCTTGTGCAATTTGATTACATGACATTTGAGAAATGATATTAAGGCCCTCTTTGGACCGTTTGTGCCTTTCAAGCTAACCCTATGCATGCTTAAGCATGATTTTTCCATTGTTAACCACCTTGAGCCTATATGTATGCCTTTTCTTTCAAGTAACCAATTATTACTTCTAGCCTTAGCCTGAAAAACAAGAATTGACCTTTCTAAGGAACTCGTGAGCTTTAATTTAGATGTGTTTTTCATGCTAAGTTTGGGAAGGGTTATTACATTCTAATGAAAAAAAAAAAAAAAAAGTACTTCACTAAAAGGGTGAAAGAAAAGAGAAAAGTTGTGGTTAAGTGGCAATGGTCTCAAATTCAATTCCATGTTTCTTGGTTGTTCGAATGGAAGGAAGGAGTGTGAATCGTAATTAGTGGAGGTATAAGGCTTTGTGGTCTATTTGATCACCAAAAAAAAAAAAAAAAGAGTGAAAATCTCAAGCGTAATGTTTCAAAGTCTTTTAGTCAACGATTATATGCTCTTACATTGTGAGTTCCTTGGACTTTGTTGTATCCATATCCTTCATTTCTTACTCACCTTACACCCTTAGCCCCATTACAACCTGTAATAAAGACCTAAATTGATCCTAAATGTCATGTGGTTGATTTGCACACTTTTTTCAGCTTTTAAGTGTTTAGCATCCTTCTTGAGATCATATTCATGCATGTTTTTCATCTTGCTAATTTTGAGTTAAGTCCCTTATGGTTTAACTCTATTCTCATATTTACTATTGAGTGATGCATTGTAACCCTCTTCCGAGTGATTCATTTGTGAGAGGACAACTTTGGTGAGATTTGAAGTTACATTTGTGCTTGGTATGATTTTTGAAGTTGTGTGAAAACTGAAATTGGAGAATGAGTTTCATTTGGCCATCACACTACTACACTTGAGCATGTTGTGTTCTGAACTTTGCCGCCTTGTGACTAATGTCTAAACTGAGTTTTTCTTGTGAAAACTTTTGAGTCGCTTGCATGAGTCGCTCTCTCTTTAGAAAGTGTTCGGAAAGTTTTGTTTCGAGTCTTGTTTTAATTTCTGTTTTGCTCGAGGACTAGCAAAAGATAAGTTTGGGAAGTTTGTTCGGTTCATTTTTACACATGATTTTTCATGTTATTCCCCTTTTATTTTGAGTTAGTTTTTGACATTTTATAGCATTTTACTTCCTTTTTGTGTTTTCTTAGATTTTACCTTGGTTAGATTGAAAATGAGCTAAAAGTGCACTACTTGTTATAATTTCTGTTTTTGTTCATTTTCGTAGGTCAACTTCTTGGCCTGGGATCTGCATGCTCCGGTGCTCGGATGAGGTCATGATCTTCTTGAGACTTGTTCCAATGGATGATAACTACAACATATCCAAATTTGAGCTCCATTGGACAAGTATTGCCCATCCAACCGATCCTGCATGTTACCACAGCTCTGAAATCCGAATTTGGCCAGCTTTTACCTCCTTTGTGTTATCTTGATTTTCTTGTTACCATAACTCTTGGTAACAAGAAGTTACCTTAGCTTTGAGATATTTTCTGAAGCAATTGGCATCTTATTGAGGACAAAGCTTCATCATGGCAAGGGGACAATGGGCTAAGGCTTTATCAAAGGTGGTAGTTTAATATTAAAAGGTAAAAGCTGGAAAGGAGGAGAGAGGGAAGGGAAGTCAAGGGGGCAATCTGATTTGGGGGAGCTTGAAACGGGAGAGAGGGAGGATTCCATCATTCCAGACAACTAGAGAGCAGATTTTGGAGATTTGGAGCTAGGAGAAAGCCAAGGTGCAGCCAAGAAAAGTGGAGAAGAAGACTTCCACCATTGATGATCTTGAAGCTTTCATAATTTTCTGAAAATCTGTAAACTCTTTCTAATTTCATTTTGAGTTTGTATTTGAAATAAGCATGAGCAACTAAACTCCATAGCTAGGGCTTAGGTTGAAGCCCTAAACATGATTACCTTATTGTTTTGATGCTTGAGTGTATGAATTTCTAGATATTGTTGATGAATTCCAATTCACCAAATTAATCTATCCTTGATGTATGTTCTTCTTTGATTGATCACCTTTGAAAGCATGCTTCTTGAGATTGTTGGGATTATGTGTATCTTCATGTTATCCTAAGCAATAAATGGATGAAGTAAGAATCATCCATGTGAATTGGTTTCTTGAATACCTAATGTAAACACCATGCTATTAGGATTCTTGTGATGTTCATATTCTCTTTGAACTTAATGGGTTCTCCTTGTAATTGAATCGAAGTACGAACCATACCTAGGTTCGGTTATGGGGAGGGCACAAGTATTGTAGCACGAACCATGCACTTTACATACATTAGAGAGAATCAATGCGTCTTGAGCCACGAACCATGGTCTTGATTGCGAACATCTTCATCAACACGTTTAGAGTTCATCACTTGAGTATCCATGAACATTGGTAGAATTGTTTAGGGTGGATTCCGAAACCCTAGTGTTTGTTACATTTTAATTTCACAATTTGATAATTCATCTCTGCCTTTCTCATTTAAATTCAAAGTCCATTTACTTTCATGCAATAGAAATAGGTCACTTGAAACAAATCAAAACCCCCCCCAATGTGTGTGTGAGTTGTGAGTTCGACACGTGGTGTGTCTTTGATACTGAATTTTATTTGTTTCCGTAATTGTTTTGGACTTTTGGTCCGCGTTGTGTTCTTGCATTTTCTGTTCTGAATCCAACCGTATAAAGAACGTGAATTTTAGACGTACGGTTGGAAAGTTATAGGCAAAACATTAGACAGAGGTCGAAACTGAAAAACAGAGAAACGAATCTGCCCAAAAACGACCGGTCGTTACTGTTCACGACCGGTCGCTCATCACACGTTTATTGAAATTTCGACTCTGCCGAAACACGACCGGTCGTCACTGTTCACGACACTGTTCACGGCACTGTTCACAGGTGATAAACAGGTGATAAAATGGCGATAGAAAATGCTGTTTGTGTTTTTCTTTAGTTTTCTTGTGTTGTTTCATTTCTTTTGCACTTCTTTACTTATTTTTAGTTTCCATTTTGCATTTGCGTATTTGTGGTGTGTCAATTAAGTGTTCTTTACGTACTCAAATTAGAACTTATAGGGAGCCGACAAGTTCTTCGTGGGATCGACCCCGTACTTACATAATCTATACTTCATTAGATTCGTGCACTTGCGGGTATTTTTAATTGGTTGTTTGCACATTAATTTGTGTCCTCTTAGGAATGCAACAATAATGCACCAGAAAACAGGGAGGAAAAGAAAGCAAAGCGAAAGTAGAAATGCTTCCCCTTTTAACCGGACGCAACCGCAAATTGCGCAGGAAATGCAAAGTGGTGTCGGCTCCCTTATGAGCATATGGCTATTTAAACCACTTCTCGGTTGAAAGAAGGAGCATCCTGCATTTCAACCTGCAAACTCAAGAAAAACCATCAAAAAGCCCAGACAGAAAAATCAATGGCATCCCCAGATATGCTTGTTGATGACCTTAACCTTGAGTTGTCGCTTGCACCACCAAATGCCCAGACACGGGCTCCTCCAAACCCTATCTTCCGAAACTCCTCATACCATCATGGCTCGGCCTCAAACTTCTCTGAGGTGGTGCCGCGTAGGGCAGTATTGCCGGAGGGCATGACTGTCAGCAGACTTACAGTTGCAGATCATCTGCATGTGGCGCAGAGGTCTGACCAGATGGCAGTGGACGAGTCCCACAACCTAATCGTGCTCAACGCGGTCTCGGCCACAAATTTGGGCATGCGCCTACTGGCGAGAACACGGGAGTGCGGGGCACTGAGTGAGAAGGTGGCGGCCCTGAAAGCTCTGGTGGCGGACCTGCAGAAGCGGCTCTACAATGCCAACCAGCATGTAGAGATGCTGCAAAAAAGGAATGAAGATCATGTAGAGCTGCTGCAGATTCTACAAGCAAGAACAGACAGAGGCAATTAGCAGAAGCCTCAGGTGGAGCAGAATGCAACAAAGAACATGTGATTATGAATTTTATGTACGCTTTTCATTATTGTGTATGTAATCACATGTTATGAAATGAAAAGGCATTCCCACCCAATTTCTGATTGTGCATTAATGAATTGAAAACACTTCCCAAACATATATGAAACACTGTTTATAACTGATGGAGATTTAAGATTAAACAATGCCATATAGAGAAATTGGGATGAACAAAAAGAAAATAAACAACCACAAACTACAATAAAGAAGAAAAACAAAGAAAAACAAGTTAGAAAAACAAACAAGTAAAGGAAAGCAAAAGTAATAAAAACAAAGAGAAACAACAAGAAAATCCTAATTACCTTGGTTGGAAAATTGTAACCCTAACTCAAAAAAATAAAATAAAATAAAATAAAATAAAATAAAAGAAAGTTTGAGTCTAGAGAAACTCCACTTTGAAGCGATTAGGACGACAACAAACTTCTCTGTTCACCTTGGGTTGCCTCCCAAGAAGCGCTAAGTTTAAAGTCTTTTGCCGGACTTCCAACATACTATGGCCACTTGGGGGGCTTTGGCTCAATCGCCTCCTTGTGCCGAACATGAAGTTTCTTCAAATCTCTTTGCCATCTAATCAACCCCTTTTGTATTCTTTTCTTTTTATGCGCATGAGTAGATTTCAAAAGCAATTTTAAGCGCTCTTCAATACGTGGATTGGATGGATGAGGCACATATTTAGGATTGAGTGGCCTTCTCACTTGAGTAGAAATGATGGCATTGAACATGTGATTGGTGCTTGGAACATGGATGTTCAGCTTGTCTTCCTCTAGTACTTCAAAAACAGAATAAGGCATTAGATTAATTGAAGCACCTAAATCAATTAAAGATTTCTCAAACAATTTATCACCAATTACACATGGAATTGTGAAACTTCCTGGATCTTCCAACTTAGGAGGAAGCTTCCTTTGCAAAACAGCAGAAACCTCTTCCGTTAGTGCAATCGTTTCATCAGTTTTGAAGTTCCTCTTGTTGGTACAAAGATCCTCCAAGAGAGGAATGTTGACTTGCACCTTCCTACAAGTTTCCAATATGTCCTTGGCATGTTGAATTTTTTTGGAACTCATAAGCCTGTGAGGAAAAGGAGCACGTAAGATTTCTTCATCAGTAGGTTCACGACTTACCTTTTCCTTTCTTGCCCTTCTTGCAAGTTCATGCTTTGGGATCCATTCGGATGAAGAAGCTGCTTGTTTATCTTTCTCTTTGTTGCTTTCATCCTTTTCTTTAGGCTCAGTCACTTGTTCAACCTGCATGTCATCAACATTGTGAATCAAATTTTTAGAACCATCAATTTCACCAATTACCTTACCAGTTCTCAAGGTAACTGCTTGAACATGCTCATGCTCGGTTGGTATCACTGTTTGGTTAGGCATCATCCCAACTTCCCTTTGACTCAAAGCTATAGCAATTTGCCCCACTTGATTTTCTAGATTGGCAATGACCTTATTCATTTTCTGCATGTGGGTATCATTCCTCTGCATGTGAGTGTTATTCCTCTGCATGATGAAATTATCTGTGTTTCTAACCATTGAAGCAACAATTTCTTCCAAAGTTGGTCCTTGAGGTGGTTGGTGAGATTGACTAAGTGGTGGTGGATTATAATATTGGGGTTGACCATAAGGGGGACAAGTATTATGTTGGCCTTGATATGGTTGATATGACCCTTGTTGAAAATTTGGATTGTCGGTCCACCAGAAGTTTGAATGATTTCTCCACTCCGGATTGTATGTTTGTCGGAAATATTCATTCATAGGCAACTCATTATGAAATGAGCCAAAAACATTTGCTTCCTCCATCACAAATTTATTGGAGTATTCTTACATAGTAAGTTCCACAATTTCAGTTGCGGCTGCCATTGGAGATGGTGGAGGTGACTCCTCGGATGTTCCTGTAAGAAAAAGAAACAAAAACAAATCAAGATAAAATGAAACAACAATCAATAAACAAAAAATAAAACTAAGTACTCTAAACATACTCAAACAAAATAGATAAGAAGCCGTGCCAGTTCCCCGGCAACGGCGCCAAAAATTGTTGCATTCCTAAGAGGACACAAATTAATGTGCAAACAACCAATTAAAAATACCCGCAAGTGCACGAATCTATCGAAGTATAGATTATGTAAGTACGGGGTCGATCCCACGAAGAACTTGTCGGCTTCCTATAAGTTCTAATTTGAGTACATAAAGAACACTTATTTAACACACCACAAATGCACAAATGAAAGAGGGAAACTAGAAATGAGTAAAGAAGTGTAAAAGAAATGGAACAACACAAGAAAACTAGAGAAAAACACAAACAGCACTTTCTATCACCCTTTTATCACCATTTGGACAGATTCGTTTCTCTATTTTTCCAGTTTCGACCTTTGTCCAGTGTTTGACCTATAACTTTCCAACTGTATGTCCAATATTTACGTTCTTTATACGGTTGGATTCAGCACAGAAAATGGAAGAACACAACGTGGACCAAAAGTCCAAAACAATTACGGAAACAAATAAATTTCAGTAACAAAGACACACCACGTGTCTCACACACAACTCACACACACATTGGGGGGAGGGGGGGTTTGATTTGTTTCAAGTGACCTATTTCTATTGCATGAAAGTAAATGGACTTTGAATTTAAATGAGAAAGGCATAGATGAATTATCAAAATGTGAAAGTACCAAGTAACAAACACTAGGGTTTCGGAATCCACCCTAAACAATTCTACCCATGTTCATGAATACTCAAATGATGAACTCTAAACATGTTGATGAAAATGTTCGCAATCAAGACCATGGGTCGTGGCTCAAGACGCATTGATCCTCTCTAATATACGTAAAGTGCATGGTTCGTGCTACAATACTTGTGCCCTCCCCATAACCGAACCTAGGTATGGTTCGTACTTCGATTCAATTACAAGGAGAACCCATTAAGTTCAAAGAGAATATGAACATCACAAGAATCCTAATAGCATGGTGTTTACATTAGGTATTCAAGAAACCAATTCACATGGATGATTCTTACTTCATCCATTTATTGCTTAGGATAACATGAAGATACACATAATCCCAACAATCTCAAGAAGCATGCTTTCAAAGATGGCCAACCAAGGAAAAACACACATCAAGGATAGATTAATTTGGTGAATTGGAATTCATCAACAATATCTAGAAATTCATACACTCAAGCATCAAAACAATAAGGTAATCATGTTTAGGGCTTCAACCTAAGCCCTAGCTATGGAGTTTAGTTGCTCATACTTATTCCAAATACAAATTCAAAATAAAATTAGAAAGAGTTTACAGATTTTGAGAAAATTATGAAAGCTTCAAGGTCATCAATGGTGGAAGCTTTCTTCTCCACTTTGCTTGGCTGCACCTTGGCTTCTCCTAGCTCCAAGCTCTCCAAAATCTGCTCTCAATGTGTAGAATGATAGAATGAATTGGCTACCCACGTTCAAAACCTCTCCCATTTCAGATTGCACTTCCTTTTCTCCTTTTCCCATCATTTCCAGCTCACACTTTTAATATAAAACTCATTCTTTCCTCTAAAGCCTTTGCCCATTGTCCCCTTGCCATGATGAAGCTTTGACTTCACCAAGATGCCAAAAACTTCAGAAAATATCTCTTTTTACAAAGGTAATTCCTTGTTACCAAGAGTTATGGTAACAAGAAATTAAGATGACACAAAGGAGGTAAAAGCTGGCCAAAATCGGATTTCCAGAGTTGTGGTAACATGCTGGATTGGTTGGATAGGCAATACTTGTCCAATGGAGCTCAAATTTGGATATGTTGTAGTTAACATCCATTGGAACAAGTCTCATGAAGATCATGACCTCATCCGAGCACCAGAGAATATTGATCCCAGGCCAAGAAGTTGACCTACGAAAATGAACAAAAACAGAATTTATGACTAATAATGCACTTTTAGCTCATTTTCATTCCAACCAAGGTAAAATCTAAGAAAACACAAAAAGGAAGTAAAAAGCTATAAAATGTCAAAACTAACTCAAAATAGTGGGTGAATTGGAATCGAACATAATTGACAACAGAAAGTTGGTTTTCGCAAATTGTGAATGCAATTGCATGTTGTGTGTGCAACTACCTAGTTTCTGTTGGCAAATTGAATGTTGTGAAATGCAATTACCTAGTGGTTCAACTTCACCATGACAAGCTATAAAAAGCTATAAAATGTCAAGAACTAACTCAAAATAGTGGGTGAATAACATGAAAAATCATGTGTAAAAATGAACCGAACACCAATCAAGCAATTTGAACTCATCATTGGTAAGATTCACGGGAGGTTCCAAAAAAGAACATATCTCATGGATTGGGGCATTAGAAGACACGATTTTAGAGGCACTAAATCTCAAAGTAGCATCATAAAACTTCTTCAAAAATTTGACAAATACCTTTGTATTTTCCCAATCCAACAATGTTGGAGGCCCCACTCTTTTCTTCTTTTCCTTACCATGAACTTCATACTCCTCAAAGTACCCCAAAAAGTTGGTGTCATCCTCCTCCATCCTCTCAAAACCCTTTTGGAGCTTCAAAGCACTCTCCAACATCATGTAAGTTGAATTCCATCTTGTGCACACATCTAAAGGAACCATGGTTTTTGTGTCAACCTTCTCCATCTCCAAACAAGCCCTAAACTTCTCTAACCGTTGATGTACTTAGCACAATTACGAATACTCTCAATAGATTGATGAATTTCTTTCATTCCATTGGTTACAATCAAGTTAGTAATATGTGCACAACACCTCACTGTAACAAACTACCATCACATATGAGTGAATTCCACTTTTCTGATCTCTTCTTCATATAGCTAATACATCCATCATTATAGGAAGCATTATCAACCGATATGGTGAAGACTTTGTCTATCCCCCATCCATTCAAACATGACTCTACTAGCCTACCAATTGTATCCCCCTTATGATTAGGAATGACACAAAAGTTAAGGATTCTCTTATGCAACACCCAATCATCATCAATGAAGTGGGCCGTGAGAACCATGTAATTGATATTTTGAATGGAAGTCCAAGTGTCGGTGGTAAGGGACACCCTTTGTGAATTATGTGTTAAGACACTCTTGATTTTAGCTTTCTCCTCTTGATAGAGGTTCCACACATCTCTAGCAATTGTTGTACGAGATGGCAAATCAAATCTAGGTTGTGCCTCCTTCAAAAATTCACGAAACCCAATCCCCTCCACATGACTAAACGGAAGCTCATCCCGAATAATCATCTTGACACATGCAATTGTACATCTCTCTTTACTAAATGCATGTGCTACAAAGTGGATGTGCCATTCTTTCTACCATCACATGCATAGTCCTTTTTACAGTACTTGCATATGCATCTAGGGTCACTACCAAGGTATTAAATGCCGATATTATCCCGATAATATTGATTTTTTGGAGGGCCGATATTTTCGCAACTATCCATGGAGTTATCGTCAATATATCGATATTATCAGGATAATACCGGGGACGATAATTTCAACATTTTTATGAATGATTTGGGCAATATATCGCGATATTATCAATATGAAACCCAAAAATACATAAATTTTTTTGAAAAGCCTCCCCTATTGCGCATAGAGGGATTCGAACCCCTCCCCCTCTGTTAATAGCCACAACGCCTTATCCATCTCGCTAAGGATGTGTTTGTGATTATATTTTCGGTGTGTAATATTTATAACGTCTTTAAAATGTCTGCAAGCTAACATTTATTATCTAGGATAAATTTCGATATTGAAAAAAACACCAAGGGGATTCGAACCCCTCCCATTTTACTCCTTCAACACCTTAACCACCATATCACTTATGTTTTTGTGAAAATATGCTAAAATATTTATATATATATACATGGTTTGTTTTGAATTCTTTTTGCAAGAAACAAATTTTCACATGAGATGAGAATGACTACTCTTCACAATATACTTACTCTACACATAGAGATGATGAAGATAGTGAAAATTTTGAACCTCATAGGAACTCTATGTGGTACTAAGTCACTCATGTATCTTACCATGCAATGTATAAAGTGTAAAATATTGTAGTAATTCATTATATATAAATGATTATGGTGTGTTTAATCTTCTTTCATTAATTACTACATATTTTCTATACTTACAGTGTTTTCCAGCTCGCTATATAATCAACTTAAATAAGTTAAATCCATCCTGCAATGCATTTCCTTCTATTTTTTTGTGATAAACTACTAGATAATTGACTAAATAAACATCCTGCAAAGTTTCAATAAAAATTTCCAAGTTTTTCTTACAATTTCAGTGGTTTTTATTCAATTTTTATCGATATCGATAATATCCCGATATTTCCATCGACATTTCCGTATTTTTGGACTACCGATATTTCCTATATCACCGATATTTTAGACCTTGGTCACTACTACCATCCTCACACTTCATCTTTGTGAAATGATCCCAAACCCCCGAAGCATTCTTACAAGGCCTTCTTTTTCCTAAAGTGCTAGGGGCTGATTGTGGAGGGGCAAATTGTGGAAGGGCTGGTGGTGGTGGTGGTGGGTTAGTTGAAATAGGGGTTTCAGATTGTCCTTCCATGAAAATAATACCCTACGCAAATACACATTTTTGTCAACTACTGAAATTGCTCGTTCATGATATTAGTAAACCACAATTTCTGTAAACTACAAATAAAGCAGCAACCAAAAATAACAACTAAACCAAGAACAAAAAAAAATAAGGAAATTTACCAGAAATAAAAGCACAACCAGCAGCAAGCCAATCCTTTCCTTTGCCTTCAAAATCAATATGTCCAGAAAATAAAATCACAACATAGTCAAACAAAATCAATATAAATTGTCAAAGCCCTAAATTTTTGAATCAGGTTTTCGAGATATTAGTACCTCAAAACCCTAACTCGTTCATGAGAATTTGCGGCTCAATTTGACAGGAAAAGTCGAGTGAGGAAAACTCAAAACTGAGAGAGAGAGAGAGAGAGAGAGAGAGAGAGAGAGAGAGAGAGAGAGAGAGTCACTAAGAGCGAGTGATCGAGTGTGTCAAGGCGTAGACTTGGGATAAAATGGACGAATCAGCCTCTGCCGCGTTTATTAATTTATTTTAAAATAATATAATTAAAAATACTCGGTCCGGTTCGATTTTCGCCGATTTGGAGAAAATTAAACTGGTTCAACCTGATTCATGGCCGGTTCGGCCGGTTTTTTATTGGTTCTTGGATTTTTTTTATTATAAAAACCAAACCAAACCACCTAAAGTGGTCCGGTTCAGTTGATTCCGTCGGATTTTTGGTAATAATGCCCACCTCTAAAAAATAGTCAAAATTTACCCCTTATTTTCACAAATGTCAGTTTTTATAAAAACTTTCAATAATAGCAAAAAAAACTCACTTGAGCATCTCTATGGACGTAGGCTAACATAGTTTCGAGGTCTAGTTTTGAATGTTTGCGCATTATTAAAGAATAGCTTGTCCATGCTGAAGAGTTCAATTGCTCAAAAAGATAGTGAACTCAACTTTTCTGTTGTTACCTTGCATGAGCGAAAATAGGCCTACTTTCATCTCGAGCATAAGCATGCCAACATGACCCACAGTTATGACAAACTGTTTGCCAAGTTCGACGCCTACCGTGAAGTCGAGGAGGTTGTTGGCTCTAAGTCGTCTACCGGAGTCTTGTAATAGACGAAGACTTGTTTATTTTTTCATCCTTTGTAGCTTTGTTTTTCTTTCACAATAATTGGTCTCGGTTGACCATTTACTTTATGCTGAACTCTGGCCAGTTGGTCACTTTTGCTATGAAAAACTTTAGTTATTTCCTTAACTTCAATTTGCATTGAGTCTTGTGAACTGCTTGAGTGACTTGCTGGGGTCTTAACTGGGCATCTCCCTTAGGATGCTTCAATGTTTACCTTCATCTCGCTTAGAATGCTTTTGGATGTTGTTTCGCGCTCCCTGAGGACACCTTTGGAAGTTGACATGCGTCTCCCTTAGGATGCTTTTGGCAGTTGTCATGCGTCTCCTTTAGGACGATTTTCGACAATGGCATACGTCTCCCTTAGGACGCTTTGAGAAGTTGACATGCATCTCCCTTAGGACACTTCTTGGACAATGGCATGCCTCTCCCTTAAGACGTTTTTGGTAGTTGTCATGCATCTTCCCTTAGGACGCTTCTTAAACGAAGGCATGTGTCTCCCTTTAGCATGAGTCTTCTTTGGACGATGGCATGCGTCTTCCTTAGGATGCTCCAGGCATGTCAGATGGTGACCATGCAAACACGTCTTTGTTGTTATGGAGGAAGGTGGTCACCATCTTCTCTTTTAGGCTTTAGCGCGAGCCAATTCGTGCTTTTCTTTATGGCTAGTCAGGATCAAGGGGTACTAGCTCAACGTCCTATTTAGGGCTTCATCCTTCTTTAAGAGAGACTTTCGGACGGATTCCCTCGTCTTGGTCCTGGCTCTTTAATTGCTCTTAGGAGATGGCTATTCCCTTTCCTTTCTGGTATGCTCGACTGTCAGGAACGAGATCTGCTTCCCCCCTGCTTGTTATGTCCGACTTACTGATATGAACTAGGCTTGCTTTCTTTTCTTCAACCCTTGGGTTGAGCATCTTCTCGCCATCACCTGATCGTCGTTGATCTATCCGACACCGCCTCTAGGAATTGGTTAGTCGAAGTGATGCCGTTAATCTTGCCAATCCATGGCTTGCCCGGGATGTCATTATAAGAGGAGACTTCGTCAATGATCATGAATGTCTGTGAGCTGATCACTGGTGGAGAATATATATCGAGCTCTATTATCCCCACGGTGACTATGGTCGCCCCATTGAAGCAGGTTAGTGACCTGGCTGACTTGTTGATCTTGGTCTCCATGCCCTCGTCTACATGAAGTCGGTAGATCACGACCTGTGCAATATGGATGTTGATGACGAGGGCATCATTGTGCTGTAGATCAAGCCTGGTTAGGTATTTCTTCTGGAAGTCGATCACCGGATTGTCTTTTATTGCTGGGCAGTCGGTTAATACTTAGGAGATCATAGTTGCCTGCTTAATCTTTGTCTTTTTTTCTTTGTTGGTCAACCTGAACTCCTCGGAGTAGACCAAGATTGTGCTAATCCTTATGACATTTTGGGGAGGTTCTTTGGGTCGAACTAGCCGGCCTGGCCCATTGGGGAGCCCTAATTGAGAGGATATGGTGGGTCACAGTACCGTCACATCAGCGGTTTAACAGAAGGATTGACGGAAGCACTGATGGACGTATTAAATTGGTGTGAAATAAATATTATGAAGGCGACTGAGACGAAAAAAAGAATTGATGTATTAAACTCTAAAAGTCGGTAAACTTTACTATACTAAAGTGAAAATTACCTTGTTTTTTTTTTTGAGGACCTTTGCTATTGAGATGGGTGATAATAGACTAAACTCACACACACTACACGGATGCTAGGACTCGAAACCATAACGTTACATGGGGAGCAATTACTTCAATCCACTTCACTAGTTGACCTATAGTACGAGCTTACACATTGACCTATAACCAACAATTATAAATTAATTTGACCAAACCAAAAAGTAAAAGATCCCTTTATCATATCCTAATTACTAAAGATTTTATTGAGTTTAACCTAAATTATCTAAAAATAAAAGACTTGGAGAAAACATTCAAAGTGGAATTATCCGAATTTGTTTCCAAATCCGAATTGTAAAAGATGGTTAGGGTTAGGTTGATCTTCAGACACAGAATCCCTCCCCTCAAGATCATGTGTTCAATTCCCCTTACCCAAAATAGCCCGTATAAAAAAAAATTCATATGATAAAAAGAAAACAAGGATTGTAAAATGTTATTAATTTAATTTAGGCTTATATACTGTAGTGCCTCTTGAAACTTTGGTCAAATCTCATTTTACCCCCCAAAAGTTAAAGTGGCCCATTTAACCCCTTGACCGTGATTTCGCCCACTTAACCCCTTGACCGTGATTTCGTGTTCCACTTTACCCCCAACCGTTATCTCCATTAACAACTCTATCAATTTTGATGACGTGGCAGTGCTATTTTAGTCTTTTTATCACAAGCGATGATGTGTCATGTGAATGACCCACTTTTTTTGTTTAAATTGAATTATATATAAAGCAAAAGGCAAAGAATGGTGAAACATTCAAAATACCAGAAAATGCCCTTGGTTAATGCAAACATTAAGAATTGAAATTATTAATTAAATGAGGATAATATGGTAAATTCACACTTTTTCATATTTAAAAAAATAAAATTAAAAGAAAAATCAAATTATATATATATAAAGCAAAAGGCAAAGAATGGTGAAACATTCAAAATACCAGAAAATGCCCTTGGTTAATGCAAACATTAAGAATTGAAATTATTAATTAAATGAGGATAATATGGTAAATTCACACTTTTTCATATTTAAAAAAATAAAATTAAAAGAAAAATCAAATAATGGCCTATTTTTATGGAACACAACTACCCATTATCTTTTTTAATTCTAAAATAAATTTTAATTTTTTTAACAAAAGCCTCTTGCAAGCGCGGAAGCGCATGCGGAGAGGCTAGTATAAAATAATGTAATTACTTATTTAATTAAAATATATATACAAAAAAATTAGAACAATTATTAAATAAAATAAAATATTTTAAAAAAATTGTACCTAGATCAAGATTGTAGTAAATCAACAAAACAAATGAAAAACAAAAGAATAAAAGATTAAAAAAAAACAACATAACTAAGAAATAAAATAAAATAAAAATATTATGAAAACAATGCAGCCCCACCCTTTGTCCAGCAACCACCATCTTCCTTATTGTACCACCCACACCAGCACACCCCTACACCCCAGCCACAACCCACCAACCCAGCCATCAAACCATCACCAAGCCAACCACACTCCCCCCCCCCCCCCCCCCGGCCCCCCAAATCATCTAAGCCCCGAGCCACAACCCACCAACCTAGCCACCGAACCATCACCCAAGCCATCCACACTCCCCGACCCCCATTCATCTGAAACCGACACCATACACCCAGTAACCCAGCTGCCTCCTGAACTTCCTCAACCCCAATAGTCACCTCACCCCAAATCCCCACCCCAACGAAGAGAGAATCTCTGCCATTAAAAAGGTTTTTAATTTTGTAGTTAGTCAATTCCCCTAATTGCTCTATAGGGGAATGACGCCAATTGCAATGGATGCCAAATTCATGGTCATAATATTTGGGGATTGGGTGGGTATGGCTGATGAGGGGTGTGTGTGGGTATGGCTAGTGGTGGGTTTGGGTGGTTATGGATGATGGTGCGGTGGTTTGTTACAGAGAGAGGAGAAAGGAGGATGATGCCATTTTTGGGGATAATGATCTTTAGTGAGAGTTGGATCTGGGTAGGTTTTTTTAAAAAAAATATATTTTATTTTATTTTATTTTTAAAGAATTGAGAAGCAATATTTTTATTTATTAATTTTCCTATGTTTTTATATAATTTTTTAATTGAACAAGTAATTACATTTGGTAAAAAGACAAAAATAGCCCTACCACGTCATCAAAACTAACAGAGTTATTAATAGAGATAATGGTGGGGGTAAAGTGGAACACGAAATCACAATTAAGGGGGTTAAGTGGGCCACTTTAACTTTGAGGGGGTAAAATGAGATTTGACCGAAGTTTCAGGGGGTACTACAATAAATAAGCCCTTAATTTAATTTAAGGGTTAACTGGTGATTTGCCCCATGAACTTGTATCTAACTTTTGATTTACCCCATATCATTTTTTTTAAAAAGAAAATTGATCGGTGCATATTTATATATCATTTTGTACCCTTCTAATTTATTATTTGATTATGGATTTGAGTTAAACTTGTGCTTTTAATAAATTTTGTGTTTGTTTCAGTGTAATAAGCTTGAGACTCATTAAATGCATTTTGGAGACAAGTTAGCTCAAAACGGTGTTTGTAGATCAGTCAACTTCACGAATTGGACTGTACTTGCTCAGGATGAACCAGATGATGAGCCCTATATCATTGGAAAGATGCAGAAGTCTAGTTTCTGGAGCATTTTACGATTCATGATTCCGAGTCTTCTAGAGAAAGTTATGCAAGTTTTGACAGCTTAAGGTCAAATTCAGCAGCATCTACGTTACTGGGCCAAAAATGACATTTGAAGGTCTTTCCAATTTTTTCTTGAGTTGGGCTGCATATTCTTGGAAAGATAATTCAAAGGGTTTGAAGATCCAGATTTTTCTAGATTTTGTAGGAGGGAAGATCAAGCCCAAAACAAGCCCATAAGCTAACTGCAATGCATTGTCATGCATGACATAGGCATTCCAGCTATGAAAGTCTAAAGGAGCAAAAATAAGGCATTGTGGGAAACATGTTTGGATAAATCAAGAAGAACTTTCCAGGCTGCTAGTGGGATTAGTTGGTACATGCTGGAGCTATTAAAGAGAAAGAATATGCATGCATGTGAAGCAAAAAGAAAGGAAAGAAAAGAAATGAAGTCAATTCCAGTCTATTTTCGGCAGTCAACTTGCAAGGCCCAAAACGTATACTTGTACTGCTCATATGGGAATACATTCTTCATAAACGTTGTTCCAATGGGTGTCTATTATGACATATCCAAATTTGAGCCACATTGGATACATATTGAAACCTCAGGTCTTCCTACACCAAGCCTGGTTCAGAAGAATCTTTTTTTTCCAGCAACCAAAAGAAAACCCACATGGGTTGGCAGCAAAAGGCAGCCACAATTGAACACCTTTGAAAACTCATGTGAAGAAAGCTTGAGGTGCAGCAGCAAAAGAAGTATGAGATGGAATTGATTCCAATCACACTAACATAGACAAGATGAAGTGGGAGTTATGGATTGTATTAAAAGAGGAATGGTGGTGTTGGAATTCATCATGATGTTCCTCCCTCTTAGCTCTATAAATAGAGAAGTCTTCAAGCTTCAAAACAAACCCCCAAAGGGGGGGAGCTCTCAAACACTTCTCTAGAGCTCCCCTCCCTTCTTGATCGGTTCATAATTGAATATCATTTTGTACCCTTCTAGCTTATGATTTGGTTATGTTTTTGAGTTAAACTTGTGCTTTTAATCATTTTTGTGTTTATCTTTCAGTTCATTGAGCTTTAGGTAATAATGATGGCTTTAGAGAGCATAATTCATGCAATTCAAGCATGTTAAGGCCTAATTTGGATGAAGGAAAGAAGTGCTTAAAGACAAACTCATTTTGGCTACAGCCCCCTGCCAGTCCAGTTCCGTAGGTCATATTGCAAGCTTTGTTTCAGCAACCTACACAGCTCGGATGAGGCAGCATTCTTCATGAAAGTTGTTCCAATGGGTGTATACTATAACATATCCACAATTCAGCCCTATTGGATAAATATGGAGTCTGTCACCTAGCAAACACAGAACCATGCTCAGGATGGATTTTTGTCAGCGAGCAAAATGAGTTAGCAATTTGTTTCGGCCTTAACTTCTTCCTCCGACCTTGGATTGGCCCAAATAACACATGGCTGGAAAGAAGACATTCTGAACTTCAATTTCGAGTGCTTAAAGTCCTAATTTGATTAAGAGAAGCCCAAGTTGTAAGCCCTTGAAGTTGCTGGTCATGCTGACCTCAGCATGTGCTGGTTGGATGCTTGGTCATGGTGAGCTAGGTATGAGCTATCATTTCTGGTTGGAAGCTTGGTCATGGTGACATGAAGATGAGCTAGGGCTGCTGGTGGGATCTATTGGTGAAGTGCATCAACCAATTCAAGATTTTCTAATACAAGTGCATCACCCAATTTAGATTTTCTAATACAAGTGCATCAACCATTTCAGATTTTATAAAACAAGTGTTGTATGCATTAGCCATATTGAATTCAGATTTTCACTTCCCCTAGGCCTATAAATAGGGAAGTTCTCTAAGCTTGTAAACACACCCCAAGGGGGGGAGCTCTCAAACACTTCTCTAGAGCTCCCTTCCCTTCTCTCCCTCAAATTCTCTTAGTTTCTCTTTCTAGTTTTCAATTGTTATAATGAGATCTTTGTGCTGAAATTTTCCTTAAGTTTTTCCAAGTTCTACTTAATTTTCATTGTTATGTAAATTCTTTTCTTTAGTTTCAAGTTTGATTAGTTTCCAAGTTTCAATTATGATTTTTGTTCTTATTCATTATGCTTATAAGTTAATATGCTAGTTTGAATGATTGATCACCATTTAGGCTTGCATGTTAGCTATCTTGGTTTGAATTAAGAGTATACACCATGCTTTAATTCAAATTGAACTATGAATAGGAAGAGTATGTATGGACATTCGACAACAGGGATTAGATACATGCTTGGTTGTTTAAATTGTTCTTCTATGCTTAATGGGTTCCTAATGCTTAATTTTAGGTTAGACAACAAATGATCAAATTAGGGAATTAGGAACACAAGGTTATGACCAAACACCATGGCTTAATCATACATTAGCTAGAATCAATCCGTTAATCTAATTGAACTTGGGAACTTATCTACTTGAGTTAGTTATTTTCTTTCTTCCTTGTTTTATTTATTTCCTTTCTTTTTTATTTCTGTTTTGTGTAGGAGAAATGAATTGGATCATTCAATCACCAATCCTCGTGGGATCGACCTCGCACTTACATATGCTATACTACCAAACGGCTCGTGCACTTGCGAGTATCACAAGTTGAGGATGCAACTGAATCCATTTTAGTGCAGCTGTATCTACACAACACTTCTCTCCCTCAAATTCTCTTAGTTTCTCTTTCTAGTTTTCAATTGTTGTAATGAAATCTTTGTGCTGAAATTCTCCTTAAGTTTTTCTTAGTTCCACTTTACTTTTCATTGTTATGTAAATTCTTTTCTTTAGTTTCAAGTTTGATTAGTTTCCAAGTTTCAATTATAGTTTTTGTTCTTATTCATTATGCTTATAAGTTAATATGCTAGTTTGAATGATTGATCACCATTTAGGCTTGCATGTTAGCTATCTTGGTTTGAATTAAGAGTAGACACCATGCTTTAATTCGAATTGAACTATGAATAGGAAGAGTATGTATGGACATTCGACAACAGGGATTAGATACATACTTGGTTGTTTAAAATGTTCTTCTATGCTTAATGGATTCCTAATGCTTAGTTTAGTTTAGACAACAGATGATCAAATTAGGGAATTAGGAATACAAGGTTAGGACCAGACACCATGGCTTAATCATACTTTAGCTAGAATCAATCCGTTAATCTAATTGAACTTGGGAACTTATTTGCTTGAGTTATTTTCTTTTCTTTCTTTCTTGTTTTATTTATTTTATTTTTTATTTTTCTGTTTTGTGTAGGAAAACTGAATTGGATTATTCGATCACCAATCCCTGTCGAATCGACCTCGCACTTACATATGCTATACTACCGAACAGCTCGTGCACTTGCGAGTATCACAAGTTGAGGATGCAGTTGAATCCATTTTGGTGCAGCTGAATCGACGCAACAAAAATTAAGGATAAGAACTTCTTTTTTTCTCCAATTTCCCCTCTGCTATCTAAATCCACAATATTTCATCCAATTTTCCATTAAATATGAGGGCAAAATGATCATTTTGTATGTTAAAAATAAATAAATAAAATAAAAACAAAACAAGAAAATTCAAATAATACTCTCTCTCTCTCTCTCTCTCTCTCTCTCTCTCTCTCTCTCTCTCTCTCTCTCTTTTTCTCTTTGCAGGTTTAGGCTGGGTTCTGTGGGTAAGGGACGCGAATCAAAAGCTTACATCCTTAATTTTCTTTTTTTTTAAAAATGTGAATCAAAAGCTAGGTACAACTTTAGAGCAAGTCCACCGCAGCCTTTTTTGCCAGGGCAACAGGCCCCCCAGCACGAATTGGACCTCCAGCGCAGGAAAAGCAGCCCGGGCAAGCCCTGGGTCCCACCAGCCCAGGCAAGCCCAAGGGCAGAACTTGACTGGGCTTCAGCCCGAAGGCGCTGACGTCAGCGAAGCAAATCAAATATTTTTATACCGTTGGCGCGTGAAATGCACGCGCCAACGGTAAAAAAAAATTGATTTCACCGCGCTGACGTCAGCGACTGACAGCTCCCAACGGGCAGACGCCACGTGGCGCTTTCCGGATGCTTCGATCGTTTTTTGTCCAGAAATCCAACGGACTCGATTTTTTTGGGTAAAAAAATTCAAAAAAAATTCAAAAAAAAACCAAAAAATTCTGGATTTTTTCTCTATAAATACCTATCAATTTCATTCACTTTCCACACCAATCTTCATATAAACTCTTCTCCTTCCAATTTATTTTCCATTCTACTCACATTTTTCTACTAGTTTCCATTTGTATCAAAAGATCAATGGCATCTTCTGTCGAAGCCGGAGGCGCTTGGACAACTGCGGAAGATATTGCGTTGTGTGAGTCTTGGGTGAAAGTTAGTCATTGCCCTATATCAGGCAATGAGATGAAGTTTTCTCAAATGTGGAGAAAAATTCATGAAGAATTTTCTGAAAGATCCGGTTCGGCTCGGACGGAAATGGCCTTATCCTCCAGGTGGAAAATTTTGAATAGAGAGTTTGGGAAATGGAGGGATGCTTTGACAAAAGCGAGGGAGAACCTTCGAAGCGGTCAAAATCTTACGGATGAGGTAAAATATTTATAATTATTGTTTTATTTAATTTAATGTAAGTTTTTTTTTCTTTCATATTAAGTTATTTATATTTTGTTGCATAATCATTTTTTTATTTTGCAATTTTAAATTGTTAATATTTTCTTCCATATTTATTTTTTTCTTGCATAATCATTTTATTTCTTGCATTTCTAATGTATTTATATTTTGTTGCATAATTATTATTTTTTCTTGCATTTCCAAATTATTTATATTTTCTCCCTTACTCATTTTTTGGTTGCATTTCCATTTTTTTTTAATAGATCATACAAGCACAAATGTGGTTCGGTGCCACGGGGCAAGGCAAAAAAAGTTTCCAAAATCACCAATGTTGGGAACTTGTGAAGAATTGTTCGAGATTCAAAATAATTTGCACTACTCCGCCGGTTGTGTTGAATGAGACGCCGCTCCACGATTCGCCGGCAACCGATTCGCCAGTGGACTCCCCAATGGATCAAGACTCACCACTCCTACGTGCGCCGAGACCTATTAGGAGAAAAGCGGCAAAGGCGAAGAAAGGGAGCACTTCGAAGAATGAATGTGCACAATTTTTGGAGCAAATTGCTAAAAATGGTGCACTGAGACTTGAGAGAGACTTGAAAAGAGAAGAAGCAGACAAGGCACGAGCTGAAGCATTTGCAATTGAAAGGCAGCAGGCACAAGAACAAGACATGGAGGATAGAGAGATGAAAATCATGGCCATGGATACCACCCATATGTCTCCTGAAACAAAGTCCTATTGGAAGATGAAACGAAGGGATGTGATGAGAAGAAAACTTTTCCATGACGACGGACCTAGCAATACGGATTGGTTAAATTATCAAAACAATTAGGTTGGATTGAAAGATTTGTCGTATGTATGAAGAATTGTTGTATTGTTTCCCTTTTATTCAATAAAGAAAGCATTAAATAATATGAATATTTATTATAAATATTTGCAAATGAAAACAAAGTTGAATTAAAAACAAACGTTATTTTATTGCAAACAACACACAAAACAAAGCATAATTCCAAACACACCACACACAAAATAAAACATAATTAAAAACAAAACATAATTTCAAACACACCACACACAAAATAAAGCAAACTTGAAAAGAAAGCATTAATCTTTACTTCATCCATTGTGATTGCCTTTCATCTCCCACAAGTGCTCGATCAAGTCAACTTGACGCATCTCGTGAACATACGAAGATTGCATTTCTTCGTAACGATCAATCATGGGGTTGTTGAATCGACCATCCCGAAGTAACGGTTCGTGCTCCAATGGATGTCCATTTGGTCCCACTGGCCTTTCATAAATTCTTGTCAAGGCTGTGTTCATGGGATCCGGTTCGAACACATCTGCAGCATCATAATCATACTCATCCTCCATAATCATGTTGTGGAGGATGATGCAAGTCATCATAATGCTGCGCAGCACCTCCTCGTCAAACATCCGAGCAGCACCCCTAATAATACCCCAACGAGCTTGCAAGATACCGAAACACCTTTCCACGTCTTTCCTGTAACTTTCTTGAAAGGTAGCACGCACCAGAGTATATGGTATTGTTGATTTGGTACGTGATCTGGGGGGAATGACCTCGCAATACATCGTTGAATACCGGGGATTGACCAAGCACATTGAGGTCATTCTGAGATCCGGCAACTCCGAAGAATGCATGCCAAACCCAAGTGTCGAATGAAGCTACGGCCTCTAGAATTATACTTTTTTGGCCCTTCTGATTCCCATAGTCTCCTTGCCAGGCTGCTGGGCAATTCTTCCACTGCCAGTGCATGCAATCAATGCTTCCAATCATTCCTGGGAAACCTCGAGTCTCAGCTTTTCGTAAAAGCCTTTTGAGGTCCCTAGGCGTAGGTTTGCGAAGGTACTCCCTCGTGTATAGATTTTCTACTGCATCACAAAATCTCACCAAGCACTCTAGAATAGTTGATTTTCCCATCCTTGCAATCTCATCCACCTGCTCTGCAGATGCCCCATAAGCAAGCATCCGCAAAGCAGCTGTAAGTTTTTGCTCCGGGAGAAGACTGTTAAGCTCATAATTTCATACATATACATGCCCAATTTACTTACTTCTTTTGCTTAGTTTCCTATAATTCTGAGTTATTTGCCTCTATTTGTGTGTTTTGTAGGCCAATAGAGCAAGAGAGCATAATTCATGCAATTCAAGCATGTTAAGGCCTAATTTGGATGAATGGAAGAAGAGCTTAAAGACAAACTCATTTTTCCTACAGTCCAGTTTCGTGGGTCACATTGCAAGATCTGTTTCAGCAACCTACATAGCTCGGATGAGGCCGCATTCTTCATGAAAGTTGTTCCAATGGGTGTGTACTATAACATATCCAAAATTCAGCCCCATTGGATAACTCTGGAGTCCGTAACCTAGCAAACACTGAACCATGCTCAGGATGGATTTTTGTCAGCGAGCAAAACGAGTTAGCAATTTGTTTCGGCCTTAACTTCCTCCTCCGAGCTTGGATTGGGCCAATACTTGTGTGGTTGGATCATACACATTCTGAACTTCACAATGGACATCTTAAAGTCTTTATTTGATTCGGCCTAGCCCAATTCGTAAGCCCAAGAAGTTGCTGGTCATGCTGACATGAGGATGAGCTGGTTGGAAGCTTGGTCATGGTGAGCTAGGCATGAGCTATTGTAGCTGGTTGGAAGCTTGGTCATGGTGACATGAAGATGAGCTAGGGCTGCTGGTGGGATTTATTGGTGAAGTGCATCAACCAATTCAGATTTTATAATGCAAGTGTTGTATGCATTAGTGAAGTGCATCAACCAATTCATCTTTTATAATGCAAGTGTTGTATGCATTAGCCATATTGAATTCAGATTTATCACTCCCCTCTCCCTATAAATACCACATCCATTCCACATTCAAGACACAACAAATCCTGAGATTCACAACCCCCACAATTCACTCCAACCATCCTCAAACACTCTCACAATCCCAAACACTCCAACAATCACCAAAACAACTCCAGCAAACTTCTCTTCCATTTCCCTACGAATTTCATCTTCGTTAGCCATCACCACTCACTCAAACTCATCCCAAATCACCTCCATATCCTTCATACATCTTTCTAGAAGTGGGGAAGCTCTTGGAGAAGCATTAGAAGTGGAGAAGCACTTGGAGAAGCCTTGGACACCACAAGAACTTCAAAAAAAGGGTTTTTCTACTCTTATTGCATTCATTATGTTTTCTCATTTCTGTTCAAGTCTCTTTTCCATTATGAGTAGCTAAATCCATAACTAGGGCTTCGATGTAACCTAACATGAATATTCTGGGTTTATAAGTTTGGAGTTTCAAGTTTGATTCATGATTCATGTTCTTATTCATTATGCTTATAAGTTAACATGCTTGTTTGAATGATTGATCACCATTAGAACTTGTTTGTTAACTATCTTGGTTTGAATTAAGAGTATACACCATGCTTTAATTCGAATTGAACTATGAATAGGAAGAGTATGTATGGACATTCGACAACAGGGATTAGATACATACTTGGTTGTTTAAAATGTTCTTCTATGCTTAATGGGTTCCTAATGCTTAATTTTAGGTTAGACAACAAATGATCAAATTAGGGAATTAGGAACATAAGGTTAGGACCAAACACCATGGCCTAATCATACTTTAGCTAGAATCAATCTTTGAATCTGAATTAGACTTGTTACTTGAATCTTTATAACCCATAATTGAATTGTTATGGTGATTCGAATGCCCTAGTCTCAAAATCTGTTTTCCAACTCTTAAAACCACTATTTGTTACATTTGTTTACTTGTTTTTGTTTGCAATTTCATTTTGCTTCTTTTGTTCAACAATCACAACCACTCTTGTTTTAAATTCTGTTTTAGACATAACCTCCTACTTTCTTGAATTTGGTAATCTAAGTACATAACTAGTTTTAACTTCTCAGTCTTCGTGAGTACGACCTCGTACTTGTCTTGCTTTACTACTAATTGCCCCGTACAATTGCGAGTTAACATAATATTAACAACAAAGACCCAAAACTCCAAGAGCATCATACTTTTGAATGAAGTATGTGTCGTAATTACAAATATCATGCATGATTTTTTGGAACAAATGTGGCTGCATTCTATATCTCTCTCGAAACTTAGAAACAGGATATAACGAATTTGGGATAAAGTAATCTTCCAAGAGATTCTTACCCCGAGACTGCCTACGTCTGTCTACATTCTGGGCACGACGACGGTGGTGGTGGCTTGATTCATTAAGCATACACGCCGCTACAACCATTTCTTCCTCCTCTTCATCGGCCTCACGATCTTCTTCAGCACGTCTGCGCCTGATTTCTTCCTCTTCTCACTCTTGCCTCTCCAACACCCTCCTCAGGTTAGACATTGAGAGTAGAAAGTGTTTTGTAAAATCTGAGAAATGAGGCAATAGAGAAGATATGGTGTGAGAGGTATGAGTTGAGGGTGTAGTTTTATAGAGGGATTTAGAAGATAGAGATGACACATGGCGCAATTTTAGAGAGTGAAAATCTTATCTGAAATATGATATTATGGATTTTTTTTTAAGCTGAAAATCTTATCTGCCATGGGACACGTGGCGCAATTTTAGAGGGTGAAAATTTTATCTGAAATCTGAGATTATAATTTTTTTTAATAAATATCCAAAAAATTTATCTGAAATAAGACACGTGGCAACCGAGAATCTCATCCGAAAATCTTATCTGAAAAATTATGGACACGTGGCAACCAAAATTAATGGTTTAAAGTATAAAAAAATAGGAAATAAAGTACAATGAATAGTATTTGCCCTTGCACTAGCCTTTTGGAGTGGAACCAAAAAAGGCAAGACTGCCACTATTCACATGAATAGTAGCAGCCCTTGCCTTGCCTTAGCCCTTGACTTAGCCCTTTGGGGTGGACTTGCTCTTAGTTGGCAAATAATCAGTTAACCCTTTAATTTAATTTTGTTCCAACTCCTGAATAGAAGTGTAAGCAAAAGGATCCTTATCCCAAGTTTGGCAACAGTCAGATACACACATATCCTGTCTTCACTCTCTCTCTACACAACGCGTATCACTCTCTTCTCTCATCCAAAAATTTCCAGCGTCCACAACTCACAACAAAAACCAAACACCATCTCTCTCTCTCTCTCTCTCTCGTAATGGCTTCCATATCTGCTCCAACCCCAAGCCCTCACAAGCTCCACTTCTCCAACCCCAAACCATACCCTTCCTCCGTTGGGAAAAGACCATTCTACCCTTCTTCTTCCCCTTCCTCACAAACCCGCTTCAGGTTTCCCGATTCGTCCCTCTGCCGATGCCAGAACCCTTCTTCTTCCTCCTCCTCCGAGTCAATTCAGTGGAGATGGGACTCTGCGCTCCAGGGCCTCATCCAAAATGCCATCGAACGCTTCGATTCCTACGTCAATTTTAAACCCCAAGGAGATTCCCAAAACGCATCGTTTGAGAGTGGTAACAGGGACGAGCCTGATTGGGACTGGGATCGCTGGCGCCAGCATTTCCTTGAGGTCGAAGAACAAGAGCGCCTTCTCTCTCTTCTCAAGGTATCGCCTTTTTACATATTCCTTTTTGCATGTATTTGTTTGAATATAGAATATAGAAATGATGATGGGTTTGCTTATTTATGTGAATTTTGGGTTTATGAACAGTCACAGTTGGGTCGTGCTGTGTATATAGAGGACTTTGAGGATGCTGCTAGGCTCAAGGTTGCAATTGCCGCTGCAGCTACAAACGACGTCGTTGGCAGAGTCATTTTTCATCTCAATGTGCGTGTGTGTTTGTTTTTATTATTCCTCACTGCTCTGTTTAACAGAATTAGCATCTCTCTTTGGCTAGCACTCTAATTATGGTGTTTTTCTGCAATAAAAAATAATTTCAGAGAGCTGTACAGGAAGAGCGATACCAGGACGCTGCATTTTTTCGAGATAATGCTGGTGCTGGATTGGTGAGGCTACTTAGAAAGGAATTAAGTTTTTGATTAATAATGTGAAAATGTATGTTTATTATTTCTTCCATTTAAGTGTGTTTTTGGCTGGTAGAATTTTGACTTGGTAGTGATAAAACTGTGCTTGGTTTAATTGTATGTGGACTTCCGATTTTGGGTTCTAGGTGGGTTGGTGGGCTGGCCTTTCAAAAGATAAGAAGGATCCTCATGGTTTAATTATACGAGTAACTGCAGAGCATGGAAGATATGTTGCAAGGAGTTACAGTCCCCGGTAAGTTGCTTTGCTTTTCAGTGTAACTTAGGGACCTCTTTTTGTTTCTATTTTTAATTTTTATGGGCCCCAACCCAGTAGAGCATTGTTAATCTCAACCAAGAACAAGTGGGAGAAGTTTAAGATTAAGAATTTGGTCACTTGTTTTATCATTGTAAGAGCTAAAAGGTTAATCAGAAGAAATAGGAAGATGCATGGGAGGTTATGAAGATAAACGGGGGATGCATATTAGCATAGGATAGGAGAATTCCTACTGACGAAGGTAATAAAATTACATTTTCAGCATCGTCTTTTCCTTCATTGTTTGTGGAGATCTGTTGGGGACAGGGATAACCACTTTTCCCTTTTCTTTTGTTAATGTGGGATGGCTAGTCAATATTCTGCCGACTTGCATATCTAACCATTTTAATTCTAGTTTGTCTGAGCTGCTTGCATCTGTACTCGCCTAGAAAAAAAGAAGAAGAGGAGTCTCATAAAAAGACATGTTACTGAATTGGACGTGGTAGTAGCAAGATAATGTTAAACATTCCCCATTCATATCCCTACTCCTCCATCCCTTGAATTGAGATGGTACTAAGTGACTTCCTGTGTCAGTATTGGATACTATAAAAGGTCCGTCTAAGAACCTATGTATAAATAGATGGATCAGAGTGTGTTATGTTCTATCTGCAGCATTGGCATGTTTTATTTTTCATTGTAATTTTGTTTTGTTAAGACTCCTTTCCCATTTATGGTTTCTATTGGAAGTTTTATTTTGTATTCGAATTAATTTTTATCAAATGGACTTTGCCATTCTGCACGCTACTTGTGCGTCCTGCCAAAGTTATATCTTTATGAATTTTCATATTTTTCAGGCAGCTTGCTACAGCTGCAGCTGGTGTGCCATTGTTTGAGATATTTGTAACAGCAAATAAGAACGGCGAATACAGACAGCAGGTATCCTTGTAATCTCTAATTGTAGTATAATGGGCAGTGATTGGGTTGCTTTTTCTAGTGAATGCTTGTGACTGTTTTGATCTTAATTGGACTTTTGCAAACTTTCTTATTGATTCAAATTGAAATGCTAAAGTAGTTCATGCTTATTGACCGTTTTTATGTAATGATCCTTGTTTAGTTTTGACAGTCATATGCAAATTTATCGCTGGGTGTCATAGGCACATGTACATGTGCTTATTGAGCCCTTTCCAGGACTTGCCTGTTTCTCCATACTGTTACATTGAGGGTTTGTGAAATCTAATGTACTTCATATTCTAATGCCATGAATTTCAGGCTGTGTTTTTAAAGCGGGGAGGAGTTTTTGAGGATTCTTCGCCAGTTAGCTCCAAAGCGTTGGATGCCACTAGCAGCTTGAATTCTTTAGATTCAACTGAAGAAAAAGGTGATCTACTTGTTGCGGGCAGTGAAGATGCTGAAGATGGTGATGATGGGGATGATGACTCTGATCTTTCTGAGGGACTTTCTGGTTTTCAGAGTATCTTGAGAGATATGATTCCTAATGTGAAGGTCAAGGTTTTGAAAGTGACGTCACCGGGGAAGGTAGACAGGGATCTAATATCGAAAGTGATTGAACAGATTATTGAGGAAGATGATGAAGATAAGGATAGTGAAATAGAGAGTTTAGAAGCTGAAGATGATGAACAGGTTGAGGATGACGAAGAGACAGATGTGATTGAACTGGATTCTGATCCTGGAATTATTCAAAGTGCAGAGCGACATGAAATTGCAGTTAAAGTAGTTGTTGGTGGTCCTGGGCAGAAAATATCAAGTAGGCCCCCTACGAAAAATTTGCTCCGAGTACCTGCTAAAATAGAGAAGAAGGGACGTTTATCATTTTCCTTTACTGTTGAGAAAGATATTGACCAACAGGATTCCCAAGAAAAGGAACGGTCATCAGTAGATAAAAAAGCTAAACTTGGAGGTCAACGTAGCATTGACAATGTTATGTTTGATCTCGCTAAGTTCATTGGTAAAGAGAAGATACCATTGAAGGTTTGCTGACTTTTTACTGCAGTATGAGGACAACCTGTAGTTTACCAAATCCACTACATACACTAAATTTTTTTCTGTTCACTTTTTCGACTATCAGGTACTCAAGGATGTTGGCGAGTTAATAAATCTTGCTCTTAGCCAGGTTAACAACCATCAACCACTGTCAGGATCAACCACTTTCAATCGCATTGAAATGCCTGATTCTCCAGATCCTTTAAATGGTGAGTTTCTGCAAAATTTCATTTTATCTTTTCACTTTATGATGCTATAAAGAGAAAGAAAGTAAGTGCACGAAGCTCTTTCCCCAACCTAATACTCATTCCAAAATCTTACCCTTTTTCCATTTCTCAATTCAAAGCGACAAGAAGAAGAAAAGGAGTTGATACCATGAGAGTTGCCTTTCTGTGGACACTGACTTATGCCCTTGATTACTGTCTTGTCTTGGAATCCCAACCATTTTCATGCAACCCAGCATGGCATAAGGAATCCCCTCTTCAAAGGAAATCTCTGCAACCATCTTTCAAGTAGTGCCAAATTTTTTACTATATAAAATTCCTCGCTCCTTGCCCCTAACCTCTTTTCTTATCACTCTAGATGCAGCCCTAATCAGATAGTCCTTTCCCCTTTTCATAATTGTTGGAATTTTTTTTGTATGCAATTCTCTTTTTTCTGACTGGAGGGCTGTTGTTTGTTAAGGGGTTCATTGCCACTCTTGCTGCTTGTATTGTACTTTTGTTTATTCAAGTTTGTTAGTTTGTGACTTTAAATTCAGTGGATGTGTTGTCCTCTGCACCTTGAACTTAGTAAACGGAATCTTGTTTCTGAACCCCCGAAAATAATAGAGTAATTTTTTTGCAATACATTAGAGTTTTCTTATAGTTATTCATTCTGTTTTTTTTTTTGTTTCCAAAAACTTTAAATGCATTTGCTTTACTTAATGACAGACTCTTCCGGCAGCTTAGATTTAATGTACTGAGAATAGGTTGGTTTTATCAGGACTTTACATTGGTGCACATGGGCTCTACACCTCAGAAGTGATTCACCTTAGACGTAAATTTGGTCAATGGAAAGAGGATGGTGGTACTCAGGAGCCTTCAAACCTTGAGTTTTATGAATATGTAGAAGCCTTAAAACTTACTGGGGATCCTTATGTACCGGCTGGCCAGGTAATTTTAAGGATGTGATTATTGCTTAGCTTCATAACAGTTCATTGAAATATAATCTCCTGGGATATTTGCATGGAATCTGCTCGTAGTTATTTTTTCATATTTTTTTTTTTTTCTGAAACAAGTTATCAAGATTTGGTTGACTGGAAGCCAAACTTAGGTCTTCCATAGTGCTCCTCTGAACTTTGGAATGAACATTTGGGCCCAACAACACTTTTCAATGAATAACTACGGGCTCCCTAAACCACCTCCTTAGACAAAATTTAGGAAGGAACCGAAAAAACACTACTCCAACCATACTCCTTACCCACCTCCTAAAATAGGGAGACCTCTTGGAGCCCCTAAATCTGGATAGAGAGAAAGGACTCCTAGTGGCTCCCTATAATTAAAAATTAAAACATTTATCACGCTCTAAACTATGGAGTATGGTTGGAGTTGAAATTTTATAGAGAGCTCATAAAATAGCTTTCAAGTGTTTTTAGCTAAATTTTAAGTAGAAAATAGGGAGCATGATTGTAGATGCTCTTACCCAGTTTTTCTCAAAACCTTAGTGGAAAATTATCAATTCGCTTCTGCAGGTGGCATTTCGTGCAAAGATTGGGAAAAGATATCAGCTTCCTCATAAGGGGATCATACCAGAAGAATTTGGAGTGGTATATTCTTAACTTGTTAGATCAAATTTTTTCTGATCACTTATTATTATTATTAGGCACACTTTTGTTTTTCTTGGGAAGAGTTTCTTTTATTGACTTTTTTGGAAACTCAGGTTGCTCGATATAAAGGGCAGGGGAGACTCGCTGAGCCAGGGTTTCGCAATCCTCGATGGGTCGATGGTGAACTTGTTATTCTTGATGGGAAGGTTTAATATTTTTCTGCTTTATCTTTTGTTTCAGTGTGTCTTAATCTTAAACAATACTTTATTCACCATCTCCAGAATGATAGTGACTATATAATATACCTTTATTAAACTATTGCAGTACATTAAGGGTGGACCTGTTGTTGGATTTGTTTATTGGGCTCCAGAGTATCATTTCTTGGTGTTCTTCAATCGACTGAGGCTTCAACAGTAGATTTCCATTGTACATAATGCTCAAGTTTATTGATATTTTTTGTTCGAAATTTTGTAGGGTAAGTTCCTTTTCATCTGAAATTATCTATTTAAATTATACAAAATAATGATAGTTTAAGGTAAAGCTAATGTAACTATTGAAGTTATGGAGTAATATTGCAAATGTTGCTGTTAAATTTCATTTTCTCATTTCAAAAAAATAAAAAAATGTTGCTGTTAAATTTTCTGCTATACACTGCAATTAGTCATACATGTCTTGTTTTGGGAGGTGATCCACTTCCTCCTAAACTTTGCTTGCATGTATTGGAGTTTGCTAGATTCCAGTGGCATTTTTTTTTTCTACAATGAATCATTTTAGATTGAGTTGAAAATTAACTTTTTGATACCTGATGTAGCATATCGTAAGGAGGGTGTTGGATATGATTATAGTGGAGTTGTAGCACTCATAAATTTTTAGTTATCAGATTAACTTTAGAGGTTGCTAAGTACATAGAAAAATTGAGGATGAGAGATGATAAAACATAAAAGGGGATATCAAGGCACCAAGCCTTCATGGGAGTAAACCGTTCGGCAAAACTTTATTTTAATTCATCAAAATATGAGTGGCTTTCCTTATTTGTAGGATTTGCAAGCCATGCGAAGAAGGGAAGGGGGAGAGGGTGGAGTAGAAAGGAAGAAGGGAAAAGAGGAAAATTTATCTTCTTTCCTTTTGTAAAATATAATGCACAGATGCATTAGTGGCCTTCATCCCTATCAGGCATGATCTTTTAAGGGAGCGAGTGTTTATGTGTTTATCTTGTATGGACATCAGTTTTCCAGTTTCTAATCATCATTAGAATATTTTCCTTTGTGGTTTTATTGCTCTAAGATGTTAATTATTAAATAGAAAATTATTTAATTACAAAATGGTATGATAGCTGATGCAATGCCCTCTGATGAAGTTTTCCTTTTCTGTCTTTGTTGTTGTCCAGTTTTGCAGATATTTATTAGATATCTATCTGATGGGCTACATATCCAATGCTCACTCAACTGACTGGTGCACTTGCAAGCATGCTGACTCAAAAGCAACTACTCAAGCTTTGGAATGCAATAGAATAGATAAAGCCATTCTGTTGACCTGTTTCCAGAAAATGGTTTTCTGTCAATGTATGTATTTAACATCTACCATACCATCAATGTTTTATTTCACTTATTATAAATTAAAGTTATTACTTTTGTGCAGTCTATTTCTTATATCCTGTCTTGAGTAGTTTTCATTCTGTAGAAGCAGTTAGCACTTGTGAAATACATGAACTATAGATGTGAGAATTTGATTCCTGTGGATATTGGTTGGGCTCATTCAATGTGAATAATAGAAATCAAATGCAATATAACTATCTCAGTTTCTCTTCTCATAATGAAAGGATTACATTTACAATGTTTGCACTTCTTTTCTGTTGGGTTTTATTATTGGTTGTGTTTTTCGGCTATCATATTTGTTCATGATGAAACATTGAGATTACCATGTTTCTTTCTCTTTGTTTTCCTTCCTAGGTATTTTTTTTTTTTCACTCTTTTTTCAAGGTTTTGGGTAAAGGTTTGAGCAAAGGAAGTTGTAGACTAGAAGCCTGTTACTGACTTTGCAGTTTGCCTGGTGATTTGCAAGATGTTCTCATCAAGACCCTAAATCCTTATGCTTTCTGTAGAAACCAGTGTTTTAGCTCCATTCAGGTAACACCTTACCATAGATGGATGCCTTGATAGAACCACGCTTTAGATGCAGTTGAAGAAGTGATATGTTGTTGCTTGACCATCACTCCAACACTGATATTGATTAAGGCCACTTTTGATTCAAAGGATTGAATTAGATAGGATAATTGAAGGAAGAAATGGGGACCAACTTCTAAATTTTGTCCAAGTTGAAGATAAAGGACGGATTAGCCATAAAGGAAACTTATCCCTTTCAATCCCAACAAAATAAGCTTGTTTGATAACCATTTTATTTTCAGATTTTAGTTTTTAATTTTTGTTTTTACTTTTTTTGAAAACTAAAAACATATCTCGTAATAATTTTCGAATTTTTTTTTTTGAAAATATGAAATCAGCTTTCAAAATAAGGGTGATATTTGAAAACAACTTTAAAATGTAGACATTTTTCAGTTTTCGTTTTTAGGCCCTCCTTTCTAATTCATCAATTCTACATCACACATGCATCGTAATCCAATTCCAAAAAATGGGGCTGCTTGACTCTTGTGTTTGGCCTCGAGACCTCTAGATTTAAAATTCACAAAAACATTTGTCTCAACTCCAAAAAAATTCACCAAAAAATGCTACATTTTCTTCATAGCATGCACTTTTCATTCTATAACCTCAATTTCATTCACAAAGTTTCATTATAATTGAACTTAAGTTCTGACCAAAAAAAAAATTGAACTTAAGTAAAATAATTGAAATTATGATATGAGATTCGCCAACTTGAGCATGTGGACCCCACCTATTACCCTCTAGCACCCGACATTGACTACCCTCTAGCAAGTGGACCACCTATTCTTCTCCATCTCGCGCATTATTGCACTTGCATCGTCGCACTCTCACTCCTACCACACTTGAGGTCAGATCAGATCTTATAAATATATGACCAGGTATTGAAGAGCTTCATGTAGATGTCAAGATCTAGTAGAATCAAAACCGACCCGAACCAAATCGATCTTAAACCGATTTGGTTTGGTTAAATGTTTTGAGCATGTCAATGAAAATCAAAATTGGACCGTGTCCACCGCTACCAACAAACATAAAGGGTTTTTTTTTTTTTTTTTTATAGATTTTTTAGCGCAAATATTTAACTTTCAATCGCTTAGAAAAATAACTTTTTGATTATTTAGAAGACTCTTGATTTTGCAACTATTAATAAAGGTATTTAGAGAATTTAACTAGAAATTTAAACCACCATAATTTTTCTTTTTTTCTACATTTCTTCTTCTCATTTGAAGAAAAAATAATCAAGGCTATGCTCCATTTTATTTTTCATAGTGATAACTAACAAGAGGTATTGTAATTTACTAATAAAGTTATCAACTTAATATAATTTTTTTATATTTTAATTTTCAGTATTTCTTCAACAGCTACCTTTTTAATGTAAATGTTCTTATTATTTGTTTTGGCTTGGACAAGCTTTTTAAACCAAGAGCCCCTTATCCCCCGTACCTCTCTCTTTTCCTTCAAACCCCAACTCATCTCCAAAAATGACTCTAGACCATGGTTGAAAAGTCGATATTATCGCCGAAATATCGGCGATAATATCGAATTTTTTGACTTGCAATATTTTCAGCACAGACCAATTAGATTTTGTCATAATGTCGACAATATCGCCGACAATATCGCCGACAATATCGGGATCGATATTTTCGTGCAAATTCAAGCTGAAATGGTGATAATATCTCGATATTATCAAAATTATCGATAAAATCTGAGTACATATTCTAGAATTAATCTTACCTTCTGAAGCGTTCATCTATTTAGCAGGTTGCACGTTTAGCACCGCGAGGCGTGGCAACGTGTGGTGAGGCGGACGAAGGGCGGCTATTCTGCAAGCAGCTGATTGAGGAAGAAGATGACCTGGGGATTCAAACCGCTCCCATCTTACTCATTCAACACCTTAACCACCATATTACTTATGTTTTTGTGAAAATATGCTAAAATATTTATATATATACATGGTTTTGTTTTGATTTTTTTTTGCAAGAAACAAATTGTTTTGAATTCTTTTGACCATTCCTTTTCAAGTTTCTACTTTTGATTATGGTGTGTTTAATCTTTTTTCATTAATTACTACATATTTTTTACACTCACAGTGTCTACCAGCTCGCTATATAATTAACTTAAATCAGTTAAATCCATCATCCAATGCATTTCCTTCCAATTTTTATGATAAACTAATAGATAATTGACTAAATAAACATCCTGCAAAGTTTCAATAAAAATTTCCAAGTTTTTCTTACAATTTCCGTGGTTTTTATTCAATTTTTATCGATATCGATAATATCCCGATATTTCCATCGAAATTTCCATATTTTTAGCCTACCTATATTTCCGATATCACCGATATTTTAGACCTTGGTTGTAACATTATAATTGGAGACAGTGGGGACTCTTGTCACAGTCGCTTGTGAATGGCAAAGCATTGTACAAAAGATACTTGGGAGCACATGTGCTATGACAGGTTTCTAGCAAGAGTATGGCCACAATAAAGTGATTGTGAATAGTATTTCTCTTGTGGTAACATGTAATGCCCTAAAATAAAATATTTTTTTTATCACAAATGGTCCCTGACGTTTGCGAAATTATTACATTTCGTCCCTAACTTTTTTTTTGTGACACTAATGGTTCTTAAGGTTATCCTCTACACATCAAAATGGTCTCTACCGTTAGCTTCCGTCAAATTTTCTGTTAAGTTGCTGACGTGGCGTGTGTGTGGAGCCCATACATCCAATAGTATAATTAAACCAAAAATGCATCTCTTTGGCTAAGTGAAAGAACTGGTTTATATAAGGTCGTGGATTATGGGTAATTTCATTTACATGTTCTAGACCTGATTCCAGATCATTTTTTGTGGGGCCAATAATTTAGATTTTTTCATATTTTTCCAGCAATTACATAAGTTTAGTGTAAAGTTTTTATGAAATGTTGGAGTTACCACTACTAAAAAAGGACTAAAAGAGACTGAGTGTAATAAGTCCCTTTTACATTCTTTAGGGACTGAAAACAGTGCCTAATGTAGTAATACGCACTGATTTATAACAGTGTCTTTTACAGGGGTCCTCTATTGCTAATATGACACGGATTGCAAATCTCCGTGACTTATTTTCCCAATGGGTCCCATATTCTGTCCAACCAATACGCGTACATGCATTCTAAATACATCCGTGCCTAATAGAATTAAAAGGTACAGAATGCTTATCAGTCCCTAAAAACATAAACCTTTTTTTATTTATAAAAATATCTGATTGTCCCATAGCGATTTTGTTGTTTTAATATGTTTTTTCTTGGGTCAAAGTTGTTTCAATATGTTGAAACATCGGTTCTTTAAACCATTCATCGGTTTTCTCTTTCCCGTTCGGTTTGCAAACTGTCACTCTTGTAAACCTTGTACTCTGTCAAGCTTAGAGAACCTCCTCCCCAAGAGTGAATTCATTGATGAACAAGAGAAATTTCATTAAATTACCTTTCACAAAGATTCAATATGCCATCAACAACAGCAAGAACTTGTCCCATACGTTTTATTTCTACAACCAGTCAAACAAAAACCATGATTCGCTAAGCAAAACTCATTCAAATGAAAGATTTGTAAGAGACATAACACAGATCTAGCCCAAACCGGACAATGGGTTAGATTTACAAACACAATACCAAGAATTAAATTTAAAACTAGACCAAGAAGTCCAGACACAACACAATACCAAGAAAAAGATGAGAATTAGAAGAAAAAAATAATAGACAAAAGGGGTGCGTATAGATTTGAAGGAGAGAAAAAGAGAAGTTTCAAGAAAGTTGTTAAGAAAATATAAGAGAGAGAGAGAGAGAGAGAGTAATGGAAGGAAAAGAGGAGGAAAAGGAGGAAACAGTAGCAAGCTTGGGAAGTGAAAGGAGAGTGTGGTTAAGAAAATAATAATTGAAGAGAGAGAGAGAGAGAGAGAGAGAGAGAGAGAGAGAGAGAGTAAGCAGCGAGAGGTAGGACTCTTGGGATGAGAAAAAGGAGGAAAGTCATTTTGGTATACGTATAATTTCACTGAGTCTTTTATTTATATATTTTTAAAATTTTAATTAAGTTTTTGTGTTGATTCGTGCCCGCTACTGGAAATGGTGGACAACTTAGGCACTGATTAATTTGTCAGTGTCTTATTTTCTAATATATATCTGACATGAAAGTATTATATATAATTTCTTTAATACTGAAGGCACGGATTTCTGAGTTTTTAAATTTATTAGTCATGGAAAATTATTGAATCAGTCCCTTTTATCATTTTATAGAGACTATTTCTATTATCAGTCCCTAATAGCAATCTATTGAGACTGTTTTTATTGTAGTCTCCAAAGCGTTTTTCTAGTAGTGTACTTGGAGCTGAAGAGTGGCTCCGCGCCTGCACAGAATCATATGGGATAGGGAGAGGGAGAGAGAGAAAGAGGAGGAAGAGTTTATGGATTTAAGTTTTAAAATATTTAAAATATATTTTATTTTATTTAAAGCCACTTAACAGAAAATTTGACGGAAGTTAACGGTAGGGACCATTTTGATGTGTAGAGGGTAACCTTAATGACCATTAGTGTCAGAAAAAAAGGTTAGGGACAAAAGGTGATAATTTCACAAACGTTAGAGACCATTTGTGATAAAAAGCCAAAAATATATTAAGGACGTCCTCACTTGTTTTGGGCCACATCTTCTTCTTCTAACTTTAGCTGAATGGTCATTCATGATCTTTCAAAAACTTGCAATTATGACGTAGAGAAATGGAGGAGGAAGCTTGGATGAATTCAATTTTGGTAAGGTTGGGTACATCTCCTCTTATCTCTTCCACCATCACACTTGTCATTCACAATTGTCCTTTGTATGCCATGTGATTCATAGTTGTTTCTTCCCATTCCTGAAAAAAAAGTTTCCTCTCTTATTTGCTATGACAATCCATCACATTCTCTTCATTTTTCCTCCATATAAAGAGAAGAGGCATTCATATTTCTTCACCACTTCACACTTCATATAGCATCCTGTTTCTCTATTCTATTCTCTCTTAATCTCTTAATCTCAACATGGAACAATGTATGTAATCGTGAATTTGGAAAGAAATTTGTACAAAGCTAGCTATTTCTAGTGGAAAAGTATTCTATTTTTTTCCTTTTTTATTTTCTAAAGTGTGTGCTCCTGCTTTCAGTTCCTCCCCACACCAACTGCCCGGCTCCAGACTACGAGTCTTCCAAGAAGGCCCAAGAGAATGAAAGAAAAAGGGAAGAAGAGAAAAAGAAAAGAAAGGAGGAGAACAAACAGAAAAAAGGTGAAGCAACTGGCTCAACCAAGACGAAATAAGGTCATATTTTTATAATAAACTCTTGGCTAGCTTTCAATTCATTTAATAATCAATTATGTAACTTATGTATCATATTCTCTTTTGTCTTCTTTATATATGTAGGCTATGGATGTGCTGCTTCTATAGACCATGTTGGACGGCTTCCTCATGGTCTCTCCTTAAGTTATGTTGTTAAGTTTTTATGCGGACTGTAATAGTAATAAATTAGACCGCTAATTAACAACTTTATTATGTACTTTATGCCCCCATGGTCATGGTGTGGACTCTGGACTGTAATACCTAATGACTTCGATGATGTATTTGGGATTTGAATGAGTCATTATTATTATTCTTGTTGGAAACAACTAACAGCACGTGACACCATAACTAATCCATTTGGGATTTGAATGAGTCATAGAAAATGCATATCCACTACATACTTATACATTTCCATTAGGTTTCTCTGAAACTGAGCATGCTCTGTAGTCGTTGATGAGGTCTGGCGATCCTAGGCTTCCAACCATTTTCGACCTATCACTTGGCACATTCCTTCTTCCACTTTTAGTTCCAGTTGGCCTTTTCTAATACCTATTTACAAAGACATAGCAAGGAAAAAAACCCAGTCATATTGCATGGTTTTTAATTTGAGTCTTTTATATATAAAAAAAAAACCCAAGAATTTTAATTCCTCATATATGATTTAGGGTTTAGGATAACTTTTGGATTTGTATTACAAAGTCTTCGGTGTCATGGTCACGTCGTCATATGGCGTTACTATTATAATGCGTGTATCTATATATTAATATTATACTCTAAGGTCCAATACATAGAACAATGTTATCAACTTGTATTATAATACATGAATTAGCAACACCACATGACGGTGTAACGGTCTCAACTTAAAATTTGTTAAAGTAAAGTGGATATTTGACCATAGTTTGAGGGGGTACTACAGTAAATAAGTCTTTTTATTATGTTTTAAAAATATAATTTTCATATTATTTAAAGTAAATTTTTATTGTTTCTTGTTTGCACATCAGTATAAAACTGTGTTCCACATTTGCCACATCATCAATTTAACAGAATACCAAACGTTGAACTTGACGGAATGGGTAAATTGGTCAATTTTTATAACGTTGAGAATTGGGGGCTCTGTCTTCCTCATTCTCATAGTTTCAATCTCGACCTTGTTCAATTATAATGGAACTTCAAAGAAAAATCTATTAATGTGGAACTTGGAAATGAATTTTTTTCAGGTCAAAATATGAATTTGAGGTCATAAAATGAAAGTGCATGTTACAAAGAATTCGTAATTTTTTCGGTGAATTTTTCAAAATTACAATGACTGTTTGGTGAATTTTTCCTTGACCATTGATAGTGAAACAAGCAGCACAAACCATAAATAAAAAATGTACACCAATATTTTCATTGCTTCAGCACTTCTATGAGATGATAAATAAGTACTCATTCAGTTTTTACATGATGGCAAAGTCTGCAATTTATTGCTCAAATTTGACAACAAGAGATGCACGACCAAAACAGATAAAACGAGATTACACAAAAATCGAAGAGATTCATGTCACCTGTTTTTTCACACCTAGACTCTTCATGACATATATAGTTGCCGAGAGGACAAGGAATCACACAACTATTAGGACTTGAAGTGGTTAAGAAACACACAGCGCTTTAAATGTCACAGTTGGCTTTTATGGCCATATATCCACCGGATCTTGTGGTATTAGCATACTATCAGACCTCATATCCAGCTTTCACTTTCTGTTGCACATCTCCATAACTCTCTAACTCTTCCATGTCCTCACAACTTCCCAAAAACAGAGGCAGCCTTTGATGCAGCTTCACTGGCTGAATTGAAAGAATTCTATTTTTACCATCAGAGCCTTTGCCCCCAGCTTGCTCCACCAGAAAGCTGAGAGGGTTGGCCTCGTACACGAGACGAAGATGGTCTCTTGGATTCATTGTAACTCCACCATACAGTAGTGTTCGATGAAAATCAGCTACCAGAGAACAGATATAACGGGCAGAGTACTTTTTGGGATACCTGCCTTTTCCTTGTCTCACAGTGTCTATGTACAGTCTTAATCCGTCGGGCCAGTCAAAATATCGAGCATCATTTACAGAATATATTTGCCCTGGAAAATAAAGAGCCACCGTAAGTGCAAACTAAGTGGTTCTATGTTGCATTCCTCAATATCTCGTTTTTCTTAAACAAACATGCAGACCCTCTCATGAAATTGACTTCTTTGGCTATTTATTACCAAGTTATAGTAGTATTTGTCAGGAGATGCTTATTCTGATAAATAACAGTCAATTATCAACCGCCCAATCTATTGTTAACGTGTAATAGTCATTGTACAGGTTAGATAATTTCGTGATTTTTCTGAATAAATCCTTCTTCTTCTTTTTTTCTGTCAGAACTCTATATAAATATTCAAATCAAATCTACTATATTGAAGTATATTATTATTTCAGTGTTACCTCGAGAAGGAATTTTTAAGCTTGGGTGTGTGAGAATGAAATCTCCTGTGGAATGATCCAATGTAAATGCATGTGTTCCTGAACCAAAGCTGGCGCAGAATATCGTGGCTGATGAATAAAGAACATAACCAGAAGCTACAAGCCTAGTTCCAGTCTGGAGTGAATTCAGCAAAGCCTTCTCCTCTGTTCGTAGATGATCCAGTTCCTCAAGGCGTCTATAAATCCCAAAAATTGTTCCAGTGGGAATGGATGCGTCAATATTTCTCGAACCATCTAGAGGATCTGTTACCACCACAAATGGGCCATCATCACGTATCCAAGTTGGAGTGTCATCTTCTTCCGATGCCATGACAGCTACCTTCCCAGAACTTCTAAGTGACGACAAGATGATTTCATTCTATAATAAACAAGAAAGGTCAGTTAATCAGAAATGTTATTTCTTTATTCATGATGACAAGCCAATGTGAATACTTACAAAGGGAGAGATGATCAGTGCTATATTCCCGGCAGTTTATTTGAATTTTTTCTTTTAGTTAACCCTTAACACCCCACACCAACAAAGATGGGAAATCCGCAAAACCTTGATGGAGAAGAGATTTGATCCTAGAGCATTTCTTTTTTATGTTTTATTTTTGGTCTGGCTTAAGCAGTTCATTTGAAAGCCATAGGTGTTATTCCAAAAACATTATTTGAATTGAAATACCCATGCCATAGGTTATCAGATATAGGCAGTTGAATCATCTTCAGTTTGTAACAAAGAGAATAAAAAAAAAGGTTCTATGCTCTGGGTTCAATGAAGCACACACAGCATATTTCAGGCCTATCTTCTAAAGGGGTCAAGCACAAGAGAAGTTAAACATTAATTGCATTTTTTTTTTCTCAATTCAATGGACAGTTAAGTAAAGCCCGATTGGGTTGAAAAATTATCTCTTATCTCTTATCACTTCCCATACATGTTTGAGGACAATAATTATCTAGTTTAGGCTACTTCAACTCAAAAGGAGTTAAGTTCAACTCAAGCAATTTGAATCACATTCACTGAAATTATATCTACATTGCAATCAGTCCAAGAACTGCATTACAACAATCAATTCCCCAAACATGAACAATACAAACATTCCAACCAACTACATAGTTTCTTCCCCAACTTATTATGACTATCAAACATTATAAATCACTAAATACCAAAGTACATTATAAAAAAAGACAATTATATCTTCTGGGTTTCAAAGAAAACAGCCTAAACTCACCGAAACAATATCAAGCGGTTTTGGTGCATCCCGGCCTGACCCACCGGCCGAACTGCCGGCGCCGGCAGCAAAACCCGTATGCTTCCCAAGGGTAGAATTGAAAGGAGAGGCCACAAGAGCTGCGATTTTCTTGCAGGCGTACTGTAAGTGATGGATTAAAAGCACAAGATCATCGCCCACATCGACACCTCCGCCGCCAACATACTCAATCAGAGTGCGGGCCTCATTATCACCACCACCACCACCACTGCCTGAAGAACCCACAAGTTGTGACCCAGCAATGAACCCAGAAAGAGTTGCCATTCTTGGCCTGTGAAAGATGGGTCTTGGAGGAAACTGGTTTCTTGGCGGGAAATGGGGGTGATTTGGAGGGAAGATTGGAGCAGGGCACAAGGACGGTGGTATTATGGTTGTGGGTAATGGCATGTTATTATATGTATGGAGTTTTGGGGGGTTCATAAGAGTCTAGAGTCATTTTTGGAGATGAGTTGGGGTTTGAAGGAAAAGAGAGAGGTACGGGGGATAAGGGGCTCTTGGTTTAAAAAGCTTGTCCAAGCCAAAACAAATAATAAGAACATTTACATTAAAAAGGTACCTGTTGAAGAAATACTGAAAATTAAAATATAAAAAATTATATTAAGTTGATAACTTTATTAGTAAATTACAATACCTCTTGTTAGTTATCACTATGAAAAATAAAATGGAGCATAGCTTTGATTATTTTTTCTTCAAATGAGAAGAAAAATGTAGAAAAAAGAAAAATTACGGTGGTTTAAATTTCTAGTTAAATTCTCTAAATACCTTTATTAATAGTTGCAAAATCAAGAGTCTTCTAAATAATCAAAAAAGTTATTTTTCTAAGCGACTGAAAGTTAAATATTTGCGCTAAAAAATCTATATAAAAAAAAAAAAAAACCTTTATGTTTGTTGGTAGCGGTGGACACGGTCCAATTTTGATTTTCATTGACATTCTCAAAACATTTGAACCAAACCAAATTGGTTTAAGATCGATTTGGTTCGGGTCGGTTTTGATTCTACTAGATCTTGACATCTACATGAAGCTCTTCAATACCTGGTCTTATATTTATAAGATCTGATCTGACCTCAAGTGTAGGTGTAGGAGTGAGAGTGCGACGATGCAAGTGCAATAATGCGCGAGATGGTGCAGATGCGGGAGTGCGAGAGTGCGAAGGTGTGATTGTGCAAGAGTTGGAGAAGAGTCTGGTAGTCAATGTCGGGTGCTTGCTAGAGGGTAATAGGTGGGGTCCACTTGCTCAAGTTGGCGAATCTCATATCATAATTTCAATTATTTTACATAAGTTCAATTATAATGAAACTTTGAAGTAATACCTATTCATGTGGAATTTTAAAATGATATTTTTTTGGGATCAAATTGTGAATTTGAGGTTATAGAATAAAAAGTGCATGCTATGAAGAAAATGTAGCATTTTTCGGTGGAATTGTTTGGATTTAAGACGAATGTTTTTGTGAATTTTAAATCTTTAGAGTCAAGCAGCCCTTTTTTTTGGAATTGGATTACGATGCATGTGTGATGTAGAATTGATGAATTAGAAAGGAGGGCCTAAAAACGAAAACTGAAAAATGTCTACATTTTAAAGTTGTTTTCAAATATCACCCTTATTTTGAAAGCTGATTTCATATTTTCAAAAAAAAAAAATGAAAATTATTACGAGACATGTTTTTAGTTTTCAAAAAAAGTGAAAACAAAAATTAAAAACTAAAATCTGAAAATAAAATGGTTATCAAACAAGCTTATTTTGTTGGGATTGAAAGGGATAAGTTTCCTTTATGGCTAATCCGTCCTTTATCTTCAACTTGGACAAAATTTAGAAGTTGGTCCCCATTTCTTCCTTCAATTATCCTATCTAATTCAATCCTTTGAATCAAAAGTGGCCTTAATCAACATCAGTGTTGGAGTGATGGTCAAGCAACAACATATCACTTCTTCAACTGCATCTAAATCAATATCAGTGTTGGAGTGATGGTCAAGCAACAACATATCACTTCTTCAACTGCATCTAAAGCGTGGTTCTATCAAGGCATCCATCTATGGTAAGGTGTTACCTGAATGGAGCTAAAACACTGGTTTCTACAGAAAGCATAAGGATTTAGGGTCTTGATGAGAACATCTTGCAAATCACCAGGCAAACTGCAAAGTCAGTAACAGGCTTCTAGTCTACAACTTCCTTTGCTCAAACCTTTACCCAAAACCTTGAAAAAAGAGTAAAAAAAAAAAAATACCTAGGAAGGAAAACAAAGAGAAAGAAACATGGTAATCTCAATGTTTCATCATGAACAAATATGATAGCCGAAAAACACAACCAATAATAAAACCCAACAGAAAAGAAGTGCAAACATTGTAAATGTAATCCTTTCATTATGAGAAGAGAAACTGAGATAGTTATATTGCATTTGATTTCTATTATTCACATTGAATGAGCCCAACCAATATCCACAGGAATCAAATTCTCACATCTATAGTTCATGTATTTCACAAGTGCTAACTGCTTCTACAGAATGAAAACTACTCAAGACAGGATATAAGAAATAGACTGCACAAAAGTAATAACTTTAATTTATAATAAGTGAAATAAAACATTGATGGTATGGTAGATGTTAAATACATACATTGACAGAAAACCATTTTCTGGAAACAGGTCAACAGAATGGCTTTATCTATTCTATTGCATTCCAAAGCTTGAGTAGTTGCTTTTGAGTCAGCATGCTTGCAAGTGCACCAGTCAGTTGAGTGAGCATTGGATATGTAGCCCATCAGATAGATATCTAATAAATATCTGCAAAACTGGACAACAACAAAGACAGAAAAGGAAAACTTCATCAGAGGGCATTGCATCAGCTATCATACCATTTTGTAATTAAATAATTTTCTATTTAATAATTAACATCTTAGAGCAATAAAACCACAAAGGAAAATATTCTAATGATGATTAGAAACTGGAAAACTGATGTCCATACAAGATAAACACATAAACACTCGCTCCCTTAAAAGATCATGCCTGATAGGGATGAAGGCCACTAATGCATCTGTGCATTATATTTTACAAAAGGAAAGAAGATAAATTTTCCTCTTTTCCCTTCTTCCTTTCTACTCCACCCTCTCCCCCTTCCCTTCTTCGCATGGCTTGCAAATCCTACAAATAAGGAAAGCCACTCATATTTTGATGAATTAAAATAAAGTTTTGCCGAACGGTTTACTCCCATGAAGGCTTGGTGCCTTGATATCCCCTTTTATGTTTTATCATCTCTCATCCTCAATTTTTCTATGTACTTAGCAACCTCTAAAGTTAATCTGATAACTAAAAATTTATGAGTAGTTCATGCTTATTGATTCAAATTGAAATGCTAAAGTAGTTCATGCTTATTGACCGTTTTTATGTAATGATCCTTGTTTAGTTTTGACAGTCATATGCAAATTTATCGCTGGGTGTCATAGGCACATGTACATGTGCTTATTGAGCCCTTTCCAGGACTTGCCTGTTTCTCCATACTGTTACATTGAAGGTTTGTGAAATCTAATGCACTTCATATTCTAATGCCATGAATTTCAGGCTGTGTTTTTAAAGCGGGGAGGAGTTTTTGAGGATTCTTCGCCAGTTAGCTCCAAAGCGTTGGATGCCACTAGCAGCTTGAATTCTTTAGATTCAACTGAAGAAAAAGGTGATCTACTTGTTGCGAGCAGTGAAGATGCTGAAGATGGTGATGATGGGGATGATGACTCTGATCTTTCTGAGGGACTTTCTTCGATGGTGGCAGGTTTCTTTTCTACTACTACAACATTTGTCAAAGCATTTCAATGTCACAGCATGTTTCTCCCATGGAGGAAGATCCAAGGAAAAAGAACTGGAGCAATCAATATAGGAACCTCCAGTCTGCTCATCAATTTGCTAGTTAATGTCTTTTAGTGGCTTATTTTCTCTTTGCATATGTTTATTCCAGAAAATTGGTATAAAATTATGGTATGATTTTGTGTTTTTTGCCTTTCTGTGGATTGTCAGCATTTGCAAGAATGTTGCAGTATTTGCTATGCAACAGGGTATTAAGCCAATATGTTCTGTTTTAACACAGATTTGTAAGATAGTTTTTGCTGTAAGTACCAATTTGTAAGAATTTATAAAATAAAAAACTACTTTCTATTATTTCTAATGTATTTTTAGCATAATACAATTGAAACGCGAGTACTTTAATCCACCATATTTAGAATGAATGTATTTTTTCACATATATCTTTTTAAACACAACATTTAGGGCTTATTTAGATATGCCATAATCACTTCTGGGGAGAGCCACGTCCCATGTGCTTCTCTGTATAATCACTTATGAGTGATTTTAAGTGATTCTGGTCATAAGCTCCACCTATGTGTTTCTACACAAAATCACTTAAAATCACTTGAAGTAATTATTTGGAGAAGTGATTCTCCATAGAAGCGCTTTTTGGCCTATTCAGAGTCACTCCCAAACAAGTTTTCTTTCTGCAAATAGAGAATCTAGTTATTGAAAAATAAATGCATTGAGATTAAAGCCTTGGGATTTCTAAATACATTCAAACGTATGCTTTTGGTTTCGCATAAAATGAAGTTCCAAGTTCCAACACCACATGTAGATTGGACCTAGTGAAGTTTTAATGAACCATAATAAAATTTGTTTCCAAGAGCTAAACTAAACGTTATTTTCTTGTCAAACTAAAAATCGTCCTCAACAACACAGGGATTCAAGTCCTTTCTATCCAAACAGTTTCCTCAAAACAAAACAAAACAAGAAACCAAAAATACAATTTTGGCAGAAAGTCGCGCCCAATTCTTCAAAAGCCAACAATTCTTCTTCTTCTCAAGTAGAACATCAGTTTTAATAATTTCCCGTGTACATTTTCTCCTCCATTTTTGCTCCATCAACATTTAATTGCCGTGATGGAATACATATATGTTCCATTTCAACTTTCTTTTTCCTTTTTCTTTATTTTTTTGCATGATTCAAAAAAATTGTTTCCTAATTTTAAAAAAAAAAACTTAAAATTGAAGATCAACGGTTACGGTAATCATCAACTGCTAGTGGAGGTAGAAAGTCTTAACATTTTAGTTAAATAAACAATCCATCGGTGTTAGATCATCAAATGTGGAGGTAGAAAGTCTTAACATTTTAGTTAAAATAAACAATCCATCGGTGTTAGATCATCAAATCACCCGTCGCTACGCAGACGGTGTTAAAATGGTATTTGTGTGGAACAAGTTCAGAGCATCACGCCCAAAAATAAATAACAAAATGAAGGGACATCCTAATGGAAAGCTTCAACTTGGTCCTTGAAGTGTTGTAGTAGGCCCTCCATGCTCATTACTGTCACATCACCCTTATCTCTAACCCTTACGCTAACCTGAAACCATATGAGGATGGATCACAGATTAACTTCTCACTAGAAGACTTAATGGCAGAGTTTAACTTACAACAAAGGACCATGGGCAGCAGCATAAACAAAAATAACAAAATTACGAAGAAAAGAAAAACGGACCTGTCCATTTTGAACTTCCTCCGCACCCACAACTAAAATGTAGTTGTACTGTGCCATCTGAGCTTGTCGTACCTGCAAAAACAAGAGCATTATCAGTAAACAAACACAAGGCATCAAATCCTGCATTTACCCAAGTTATGAATGCTCACCTTTTTCTGAATTGTTTTATCACTTGTGTCAACATCGACATAATAACCAGCTTGATGGAGCTGATCCCGTACCTACAAAAATACAAACGCATGCAGTTTTTAATTTAGCTAGGACTTAAGGTTAAAGATATTCTACTCCATTAGTGACAACAAGCATTTTGTACAACTCATAACATCAATAACTAAAAACATATTTTCAGATCATCAGTTTCCTAAATTATCAACCGAAGACGAACCAAACAAACCCAAAAGAACTATAAAAAAAAGAAACAAAACCCTAATCTAACGAAAGAGGGGTTGGGTTGGATCAGTTTCCTTCACCGGTTAGCAAGTGAATTTGTGCATCTGAATAAAGTGTACTTCAGTACCAAAACCTAATATAAAACTCACTAGATTTCACTTCAAAAACATATAAAGAAAGTAGATATGATAGAGAGGCGATGAAATCTGGAGAAAGAGGCAAGACTTTAGCCATAACTCCATGATCTAAATCTTCATTCTCCACGGACAATATTATGTCAGACAGTTTGATTGGTCGTTTGCTAACTGTATCTCCGACAACCAAAAATGTCAAAAATAGAACTAAAACAATGTAAGCCACTCTAGCTTGGCAAAGCAGTTGGCCACCAAGAGAGAGGCTACTGAGGAAATATGGTGATTGGCTCGCAAGATGAACAGCCTGATATAAAAATAAAAATAAAAATAAAAAATTCATGGCTCATAGCCTTACACTAGACAAGCTACACTCGAGCAAAACAGTCGATCCAAAGAAGGGAAAAGTACAAATAAAAAATGAAAGAAAGAAATATGGTGATTGGCTCGCAAGATGAACAGCCTGATATAAAAAAAAAATTCATGGCTCATAGCCTTACACTAGACAAGCTACACTCGAGCAAAACAGTCTATCCAAAGAAGGGAAAAGTACAAATAAAAAATGAAAGAAAGAAAAACCAACCTGTAGAGCATAAGGCAGGGCTGTGTGCGACACAGGGCAAACAATTGCCTGACGTGGACTAAGCCAGAAGGGCCATTTCCCTTTGTAGTGTTCCAACAGTACAGCAAGCATACGCTCAACAGAACCTAAAACAGCTCTGTGTATCATAACAGGCCTTTCCATCTTGCCGTCTTCACCCTCTGCTGAGTAATACAGCTTAAAGCGGTCGGGAAGTTGAAAATCAAGCTGCAACCACAGCATTTTTCCAAAATGGTAACAGCAACAAAATGAAACGTAAAGAGATCATGAAACAAAAAAAAAGTGATCATCATATACCTGTAATGTTGCCAACTGATGATCTCTGCTCAATGCATCAGATACAGTGATATCTATCTTCGGTCCATAAAATGCACCATCCCCTTCATTCACCTGCGCAACATGACTAGCGATGTAACCACAACTCCAGACACAATCTAGCTACTCCAAACCAATCCATCTGGTTCAGAGTTCCAGCTAAGCCAATTATGAAAACTCCACTGACTGAGCTTCGTCGAGTTTTTAACCCACTAAGGCTGGGTGGGGGAATCAGTTAGGATGTCATAGGTTTCCAATGTAACCAAAGGAAAAACAAAAACAAAAAGCAAGCAACTACACTAGTGCACAATGAAAATTGGATCAATTTTCTTCCACGTGAATTTTATGATCATTAGCTGCCAAAGGAAGAATAAGCTAGATGCTTACGTGCATTTAGAGTATCAAGTAAAAGTACCTCCCAGGGCTTGCCGAACTCAATTAAAGCTTCTTTAAGAGCAGCCTCAGCCTTCTTCCATGTTGCCAAGTCTCCCATGTGGCTTTCTGGCATCTACAACATAAACGTACGAGGCAGAATAAATATGAATTCCCCATACTTCCTAGATGGGCGATAGATACAGACAATTATTACTCAGCATCATGCAGTACCAAAATAATTAGATGTGACCCATACCCAAAGAGTTAAAATGTAAAATCAGACTATCAATACTATGTGATGATCAAATAAAATAAAAAATCCAAATCCAAATCCAAACATCACACTAACAAAATAGAAGCTATATCTACAACAAGACTGATAAGATATTCCCATGAGAGTATTTGTCGTCTATTTTAAATTTGAAAATACGCAAAAGAAATATATAATTCAAACTTCCAGCTTAGGCCGATAACTTGTGAGGAAGAACAATGACACTTCGCTACCAAAAAGTAAAAAGAAAAACTACATGTTCAGCTCTTCAATCATAGGGATCAAGAACCTTACTGTTGAAAGTTTCAGCTTAAAAGTGAAGCCAAATATATTATAGGTATACTCGATAAACTCTAAGACACCCCTCACTTCATCTTTCACCTGAAACAGAGACATAATAGCACTATGAGCAAAACGAAACCGCAAAAATACAAAAACAAAAGTAAAATGTTAGGAGGTATGTGAGTAAGGTCAACTCACTTGGGACTCCCTGCAGAAGATATGAGCGTCATCCTGTACCAAAAAGAACGTCAATAATGCTGGGAACTGGTACTAATACTCTAACTATACAAACCTAAAACATTAACATCACTAAAGTATCTTGGTGGAGACAGATTGTAGGCATTATCTAACTATGCAAAATGCTCAATTGTAGGCATTATCTTTTGAGAATATATATATATATATATATATATATATATATATATATATATATATATCATCTAAAGTAAATTCCTAGAACCAAAATAAAAAGAAAAAATCAAAGTATACCTGCTGGAATCTCCTGACACGTGTTAACCCAGTGAGTGCACCACTGGCCTCATTCCGATGTAGCACCCCAAAATCAGCCATTCGTAGAGGTAGTTCTTTGCATAAATATCAAACGCACACATAAGTAACAAGTTCAAGTCCTTAACAGCAAAGGATGGTCTATCACAGTTTTACCAGGGTCAATAAACTATTTACAAAAGATGATTGTTGAAAACTAAATATATAAAAAGACTAATGCTACAAGTACACAGAGTTCCATTAACTATTCCTAAACATAATAGTGTGGCAGCCTATGCGTCAAACCATATCGACAATAGAAAATGCTATTGAGCAATTCAAGTGAATAAAAAGCTCAAGAAAGAAAAAAAATACCTCTATAAGAACGGTTCCTATGCTGAAACATTACACAGTGCCCTGGGCAGTTCATTGGCTTTAATCCATACTGCTGTTTCTCAATCTGCAGTGGAACTTGACTTCGTCAAATAAAAGGATACAAAATCAAGATAAACTTAGTCCAGTTCATTTACACCGCATAACTAGTAGATGATGATCTCAATCAATCATCTGCATTGAATTTCATACTATAATTTCCATATTGTTTTACTGTTTGAGCAACAGAGCCTTCTTCTTCATGACATTATCCAATATTTGGTATCATTCATATACACAGAAGAGAACGTATAATAAAATAAATTAGTAAATATGAATTTTCCCCTTCAAACTCATCAAGTTACCTAATTAAGTTTAAAACCTTATTTATTTTTCATATTCCAAAAATACTGCTAATTAGTGTTGTTTACCAATATGCACATTAATGGTACTTCAATTTTGCATAGATTTAGGGATTTTTAAGTCAGTTTTTCCTCTCTTTAAAAAAAAAAAAAATAATCAAATATACGTTTGTACTCTTTGGACTGATTCCCAATTTGACTACTCGATCATTTACTGTGTATTGACCTTATTTTTATGTTTATCCATCAATCTGTCTTCCCAGTACTTGATCCCTCACAGTTAGATTACTTTTAAGCATACAGTTGCTTCAACAAAAACAAACGCAATGGTATCAAGTCGTGTCAAAACTAACCTCCACCAAAAACATATTGTCTTTGTATTTTTCAGCATGGCCAGATGTTTCCCAGAGTTTCATATTGTACAAGTTTGGTGATATAACCTACCAAAGTAAAGAAAACTATGAGCATATTATTTAAAGATAATCGGGTGATGCAACAACTGAATATTGATTACCAACCTCTTCGTATCCCCTCTCTCTATACTGGTTCTTTATGAACTCCATTAATTTATTATAAATCCGAGCCCCTTTAGGGAGGAAGAAGCAACTTCCTGGGCTGCAATTGACAAGTGGAAATAATCAAATGGAAATCATTCACTCTTGGTCAGTTCAAAAAGTTAAGAAATATGAACTCAATACATACCTAATTGGGTCGAAAAAGAAAAGCTCTTGATTTTTACCCAACACTCTGTGGTCATATTTTTTTGCTTCTTCTAGCTTATGCATATGTGCCTGCAGAAAAAAGGTATATGTTTGTAAGAAAATCAAGTAATTCAATAAGTATAATAATCTGACCATTACAAATTGACTTTTCAAAGACTGGGGGCCTGTAATATTGCACTGTGATTTACAATGTTAATTTATGTTGAAGAGGGTATAAAAGTTCATGTCCTCAACATCATTCCTTTAATAAAATTACACCAACTTGTATTGCTTGAAATCATTGCACTTCATACAGCACCATTTATTTTCAGTTGACATAGCACTGATTTTTATTTTTTTTAAAAATACCCTGAAATCCACCAATTCATAAAGCGGAACAGCTATGCACACTTTTCCTTTTGATGTCAATTAAAGGAATTAGTGCACCAATTTGTACAAGGAACTTTATTTTTTAACAAACACTCAGAAACGCAGCCAAAGTAACTGATACAAGAAAGCAGATAAGAAAAACCAAAACCAAAGTTATGGAATGTCAAAAACATAATGTCACCTGCAAACGTTTTTTGTCAGGATAAGATATTCCATAAACTCTCTGTAAGCTTTCACGATCTTTGTTACCCCTCCAGTAGGCTGCAGAAGCCTGGGATTGCAAATTCATGAGTTAAATACAGACACGCAATACATTAATAACAAGATGATAGAAAAGGTTACAAATTGCGGCTCTAACCCGCATAGAACACATACCTTCAAACATTTAAATGCTTTGATAAATGATGCATTTGGTATATGGGGTCCACGACACAAGTCAACCAAAGGGCCACATCTATATACAGTGATAGTTTTGTCTGCTGGAAGACCATTGATGATTTCAACCTGATTAAAATATCCCAAAGCAAAAATAAATCTTAAATCAATTTTGAACGCATGTATGAAAAGAAGTTTAAAAAAAAAAATTCATTCTATTTATTAGAAACAAAACTAAGCACCTTTCCTTACCTTGAATTTATTATCACAAAACATCTCAAGGGCTTGTTCCCTTAATACTTCAATGCGCTCAAAAGGTTGTTTCCCCTGCGGAAATATATTACAACTAATCAGTCAAGGATTCAATCCAGAACCAGCAAAATGTTGAAAGTTGTTACCATTTTGCAAACAATCAAGGAGCAACAGTTTCCTCCATACAACAAGTTTGCATGAATTCTATTATAAGAAAACAAACAATACCTTAATAGCCATCTCTGCCCATGATTCGATTTTCTTAAAGTGTTCATCATTCAAGCCAAAATCTCCATAAAATGCATCATAGTAAAAACCCTGCGATTGAATTCAATCATTCCATAAGGGAACCAAATGAGAAACCACAAAAACACATAGCAAAACCATGAAATATGTTTTAGAAGACCATAAAAATATAACATTTCTCAAAACTGGGATCACAAAACTTGAACTATCCTAGTAGTTGAATTGCACGCGAAGGAAACCACATACGCAAACAAAATTCCATGCAACATATTGGTCAACCAAATAAGGTGAAAATATACAGAAAAAGTATAAAATGTCAAATTTAAACTAACTACTAGTACGATTATTTAAAAACCTCTTTGCTAGTGGTACACATATCGAGTCTTGTTCCAATTCTGGCACACGGACCGATGCAGAGACGGCATCCATACTCCATCTCAAGTGCCTGCACGATATGGAAACTTGTAATGCATCCAACCCAAATCAAATCATACAGCAAACCAAAACCAAAAATCTCGATAATAACTCTTGGTACCTACCTGTCCAAGAATGTGGGAGCTAGAGTGCCAGAAAGTGTGGCGGACATCCTCATTGTTGTCGAATGAGTCCAATGTTAAGATCCTCAGCTCAGCATCGCCCTCCAAAGGCCTGTTCATGTCCCATAGAACCCCATTGACCTCAGAAATCAAAGCGTTGGAAGCTAAGCTCTTTGAAATCTCACTTGCAATTTCGAATGGGGAAGTTATCCACTTTTTGCCCTCCTTCACCTCCCCGTCCGGCAATGTAATCCTGAAAAACCCCAACAGCAGTTAGTTACTTAAGAGAAGGAATTTACCATCGCATGTACTTACAAGTTCCACATAACTAAACTATCTCATTTGGCAAATGTAACGATAGGACTTTTTCTTAGTGGGGCTTGGAGACCCAAAAGTTCCTCAACAACGCAACGCCTATACAGACGTTACTTACGAATTCCATCAAAACCAGATGACTGGGGCCTTCTTTGATATGCCAAGTCCCACTTGAAGCATGTGGTGAAGAGCTATAATCTTCAAAACCATTAGATCCACATCATAAGAAGCGTTTGTCAACGTATCAGTTTATTTTGAAATAAAAAGTTTGATCTTTATCACAATGAATTCAAAAAGGACAACGTAGCTAATGAATGGTGCAGGTAATGAATTCAAAATCATATTTTGGTACTCATATGTCAGGTAGTACAAAAAGGAGTTTAGGGTTTACCTGATAGGATCGGAAGAGGGGAGAGACTGTCGAGCAGCACGTTGTTCTGCCTGAATTGACTCAAAGAGTTTGTTGCGCTTAGGAACGTCGACCATGAGGTAGGCACTATCTTTGGCGTGGAACGCCATGGCCGTTCACTTTTGCTCGACTGGAAGGAGGAGCAGATATATGACTGGCGGATCTGCGATGTGGCGGCGGGTGGCTGGCGGCTGATGGTGGCCGCGATTTTGGTGTGATGGCTCAGAGTCAGGTGCCCTTTTTTTTTATTATTGGTTGTTTGGATGTCTGGTGTCTTATTTATGCAGCGGCGGAAGAGTGGAGAATAGGAATCCAGGTTTGGTTGGGAGAGATAATGTGCGTGTACGGAGTACTTTCCCTTTCCCACCTAAAAAACAAAAAACAAAATAAATTACTTTCCCTTAATTAAAAAATTACTGTTTTTGTTCTAATTTTATTTTTTAGTTGAATTTTTTCGGATGTCGATTATTTAACGGAAGCCACCCTTATTAAAACGAATCTCATTTATTCACGATAAATTGAAAGCCCTAGGAAGGGAAAATTTGAAAAGCCGACTGAATAATTTATCCAAATTTGATTTATTCACGATAGTCGAGGACGGAAGTTTTTCCTTCCAAACAATGACGACATAATCAGTCAAGCAAGATAGCAACGTAACAATACCTCTTGAAGTTAAACCCATAAGCCGGCTCTAGTACAAACCAGGCCCGACCCATACCTTGTGCAGGTTGTATGCTTATGGATCCTCCAATGAATGCATGAATATGTAATTTTTGTTTCTGTTGTTATATGACCACTATTAATTGAAAACTTATTTGCATGCATGCTGTAGCTAATTATATATATATATATATAAACACGAGTAGTATGCAATTTTTCTCTCTTTTCTCCTTTGAAGTTTTTTATTTCTTTTATTTAAACACAATATGTTACGATGAGTTTTTCTTAGGGCATAATGATTGCGCCCTTGGGTGAACCATGACCGAGTGGTTGAACCATTTTATAAGAAGGGGTAGCTCACATTTGAAAATTTTTGGTTTTTTTTTGGTATCATTTGTATGAAAGAAAAATTTTGGAGCTCAAAAGTTGTGAAAGTTGAAGTTGTGAAGTTATTAGGATTTATTTGAATTGTACAAAATTATTTGGAAACATATTTTAAAGGATTTGGAGAAGTGAAGATTACGAAAAATAGTAGAGGTGAATATGAATTCATACGAATTTTTAGGGAGTTTTTCAAAGGTCGGAGGTATTTTTGATGAATTTTGAAGTTTAGGAAATTAGGAATTGATATTAAAATTGGCTTGAGACATGGCACCATCAGAGCCATTTGCTTTGAGCTGGCTTGTCGAGATCGATGGCCAAGATGCACTGACGCGGACTTAGAATGGCTGATTTAGTTTAGTTTCTTGTTTGAATTAGTTTAATTTAGTTTTAAATTATAGTATTCTTAATTAAATTTAGTGAATTAGTTTTTATTATTGTTTTAGTTTAATTAAGTAGTTATAACATATTATTTTAATTATTTCGAAAATAGTTAATATTTTGTTAATTAATTTTGAAATTTTCTGATGAAGTTTAATTATTTAATTAATTATTATTTAATTATATTTAATTGTTTTAAATTATTTTTTTGACTTTAAAATAAGGATTTAATCTCCAAAATTATTTTAAAAATAGTTTCTTATTTCCAAAAATCAGTTCTGATAATTTATATAACTGGAACAATTATTTTGATCATCCAAAAATAGTTTTGTTGAGGCCCAAAAAATTCATGGTTGGGCCCGAATAAATTCCTAGCCCAAAGCGATATATTATTGAGAAAAGACTAAATTCGGAGCACGCAAAATCTGTCATGCACGAGTTATACTTCGCATGCCATGCCAAATAAAAATCCATCATGCTAGAAAATGAGACTAAAATTATAAAAATGCATTTAGCTCTGCGAATCCATGCTAATTATCTTATCAAGCGTCGTAATTAAAAGCATGCCCAGCAACATGCCATGCCAAGTGGGAAATCGTTATTTCACACTCAATTGCACTGCAAGCTTAAGTGGGCCCAAGCCACTCAAATGCCCGGGGCTTGCTTGAGTGGGTTGTGGTATGGATGGTAACAAGTTATCATGGGGCCCATCGATGGGTCGAGAAATGGAAGTCTCGGGGCGCTTGGGGGTCTCGGGACTCAAGCCCATTTTCTTAGGCCCAAACATGGGTAAGCACAAGGAAGGAGATGGACCATTGCTTCAGCCAAAATAGCCCATTAAGTCAACTAGGGTAGCCCAACCCAAATAACCCATTACTTTAGCCCATAAAGCCCTAAATATTGGATGGATTTAGCCCACTTATTAAATGACTTGGTTTTATATATATTAAAAGGCCCAAACTATTTGGATAAGAGGAAGTCAGAATCCTCAGTATTCGGCTGAAGCAGAAAACCTCGAAGAGGCCAAAGATGCACATGAGAAGTAGCTGTTGGGAGCAAGTTCCAAGTGCGATAAGTCAATAAACCAAGGGATTTTGGCACGCAAGGGAAGATGATATCCCTCAAACCAACGGGTACACCCACTCTCTTTCCTTCATCAGGCTTGGCCATGGAAAGAGGAAGAAAGGGGGGAAAGAAGATGGGTGAAAAGGGGAAGCTCCCCTCTGAGGCCGCCGCTGGAAGAGGCCTGGAGCACCCAAGATCTCTGATTTTGTGGATTTGGCAGAGGTGACTTTGCCACCATGAGGTAAGTCAAGAAGGAGGAGAAGAAAAAAAGAAGAAAGCCTAGCTAAGTTGGGAAGAAACCATTAGGGTTTCTTGGAGAAGAACAAACCTCAGCAACTATAAATAGGGCCTCCCCTACCCAACACAACCAACCCACAATCTTCAGAGAGCAAGCTTTCTCTCTTGTAAACCCAGAAAATTTCCGTGCTTTGCAAGCCCATTTCCCCCATCTCCCACGCTTTGGCAAAATTGCTACAGCTCTGACAGAGACACTGTCGAGCTGCCGAAAGTTACAAAAACCACCCAAAACTCTCCTCCTTAGAACCTCTCCTCTCTCCTATTAGAATCCCTGACCTCCATAGGAACCCACAAACTTTCTCTCTTCCAAAGTGCTAAACCCATGATAACTTTGCTCTCATGCCACTTGCCCCTCATGCCAAGCCTAGAAATTTGTCTGTGAATGTAAAGAAATTATCTGTAAAATTGCTGTTGCTTTATTGGAGAAGATAACCAGAATACTTCCTAAGGCTTTGCTGCCCTTTCGAGGTATTTTGGGGCTTAATTTCGAACTCAAACAAAGGGGGACAACTTCATCAGCCCACTTGCCGCCGGAAGGAAAAAGCCCCTACATAAATTGGCGACTCTACTGGGGATTAAGCCAATATCTTATCCAATGCCTCCAAAGAAGAAGACTAGAAGCAACAACATGACCTCTCAAGAGGGGCCAGATCATGGTGATTCGGAATCAAGGCAAAATGCCTCCTCTAGAGAAGAAGGACGTGCAAGTGAGGGAGATTTCACCCTTTCAGACCTTATCGCTGCCATCCATGCCATGAGAGAAACTTAGAAGGAGATGGCAGACACGATCAAGGAGCTAAAAAATTTGGTCTCTAAGCCAAGTGAAGAAAACGAGAGACACCCACAAGAAGAGTCTACTGCTGCTGGAAAGGGGTCTGAACAAAAGGGACCATCTTTTGTCACTCAAGAAGATGTCATTGCTATGCTGGAAAAGGAACTGAGTAGGAGCCAAGAGGACTGGAAGTATATTCCTCAGCCACCGTACCCATCAAGCTTGCTCCAGCAGCCATATCTTAAGGGCTATGAAACACCAACCTTTGTCCTCTTTGATGGGAGGAAAGGAAGCCCAAAGGAGCATGTCAACCGCTTCCTTGATGCCTTGGGACCGCATGCTGGCAACCATAATCTTCGGCTCCGCGAGTTCTCGAAAAGCCTTACCGATCGTGCTTATACATGGTATACGACACTAGCACCAGGGTCTATTCGTTCATGGGAGGATTTGGCAAGTAGGTTCTGCAAAAAGTACTTCCAGCATGAGGAGAGAGTCACAACCACTCAACTCAACAACACTCGCCAAAAACATGGGGAGGATCCCGTGGACTTTGTACGCAGGTTCCGGGACCTGGGGTTGGATTGCTATGACGAGAAGGATGAGGAGGCGCTGGTCGAAATTTGCATCAGCAATATTGTGGCAGACTATAGGGTTTATTTGGAGAATATTGGCATTAGTCAATTTTCTCGGCTGCTGGAAGCAGTGAGGAAGACAAATATGTCTGTCAAACCAACTGGACAGAGAAGCTGGAGAAGCGAGAAGAAGGAAGCACATCAGATGTTGGCTGTGGACGACAAACCATCGGGTGACTACAACTCACGCAAGCGAAAGGATAGGGAGACGTACCCGCCATTACCTTGCAAAGACGAAGAATTCCATGCCATCCTCGACACAATGATTGCAGATGGTGCAATCAAGCCTCTCAGACCTTACAAAATTCCCACTCGAGAGGAGAAAAATGATCCTAGGTACTGCCGTTACCACCAATTTGTGGGACACCCAACCACAGCTTGTCAGAGCTTAAGGAGGATTTTACATGCTAAAATACATGAGGGAGTCCTCGAGCTGCCCTATAGGAAGCAAACTATTGATGAAGACCCTTTGCTAAAACGAAGGGGAAAGGAGATGGATGCTGTCATCACATGCTCCGATGATTTACTCGACGACGATGAGTTATGCCACCCATGAAAGAATGACCCGAAGCCACCCGAGGCTATTTAGGAGCCTTGTGGAAGCATGGAGAAAGCCTATTGGTGCAAATACTCGAAACCTTCTAGCTACAATACCCCATGGCCCCTTGCTGATGGATGGGAGGATAGCACAGCCCATGAAGCATTCCCGATGGACGTGCCGGAAGAATGTTACTTGGGGGCTTCATCCGTGTCGCAGGAAACAGCCGTTGTAACGTTTCACAATCTTACGGAGGCCGAAGCAAGTGTGATGGAACGTTATCTAGGTCTGAAGCAGGGACCTACGGCCTCACAAGCCCTCCAAAAGAATCCGAAATTCAAGTCACTCTTTGACCAACTTGGCTTTGGGCCTCAAGCAAGAGAAGCAGCTGCTGTAGCTCTCATGAACATCTCTGCGGAGTCGAATCCTCATTGCTTTGCTGCTCAACCACAAAGGTCATTCTTGGGAAATGACAATGCTATCGTTTTCACGAATGAAGACATGGAAGTTCCATATCCGGATCATAGAAGACCACTTTACTTGGAGGGACAAATCAACGATGTGTTTATAAGAAGAGCTTTGGTGGACACAGGTTCCTCTGTTAATATTTTGCCTCTGTCTGTGCTTACGGCAGCTGGAATTCCATTGTCCAAAATAGTGCAATCTCAAACAAGCATCAGCGGTTTCGGGAATAAAAGTGAGATCACGGTTGGGCACGTGCAAGTAAACTTGAAGGTGGGGCCGATCAGGTCGCTTACCAAATTTTATGTGGTGGATGTGGATGTGGCTTACCATGCTTTACTTGGAAGGCCATGGCTCAACAAGCATAAACTTGTGGTCTCTACTTACCATCAGTGCGTGAAGGGAAGGATTGGGCTGAGGCCACTTCGCATACGTGGGAATCAAGCATCGTTCAACAAAGACGAAGCTCACTACTCCGAGGCAGAATTTTACACTGAGTGCACAGATGCTGGAAGCAGCCCATCTAAGGATTTCGGAGTCTACCTACCCTCATGGACTGAAATTCATGATTTGAGCAACGAAGAACTCATCACCATCGTTGAGAGAGAAAGAAAGAGACACTCGGAAGCTAACAATCATGCCTACAATCATCCTCAATGCTTGAAAGTGACGCTGCCAGACGGACGCACCGTGTACCGCTTATGACGGGATTGGGGGCTCGACCGTATCCTACGGGAAAGCCCCGAGTACGGAGAAGAAGCCATGCAAACAAACAGCCATGACAGTTCAGATGACAAGAAGTCCACGCTTTGTGCTTTCCAGGAGCCAATGGTAGCACCTAGACACATGCAAGATGGATCGACAGCCGTAGCTGAGCAGCTAGAAGCAATCAATTTGAGTGACGACCCCTCTGCCCCAAAGCCTGTTTCCATCAACATTCATTTAACAAGTGAAGAAAATGAGGCCTTGGTGTCCTTGTTAAGAGAATTCAGAGATGTATTCGCTTGGAGCTACGAAGAAATGCCCGATTTAAATCCAAACTTGGTGAGTCATACGTTGAATATTGAGCTTGGTACGAAACCTGTTGTGCAGCCAAGGAGGAATTTTCATCCTGAAGTTGAAAAACAAATCAAGGTGGAAATTGAGAAATTGTTAGCTGCTGGATTCATCAAGCCAATCAAGCACCCAACATGGCTAGCAAATATTGTTCCCGTAAAAAAGAAGACCGGAGTAATCAGAGTATGCACGGACTATCGAGACCTCAACCGGGCTTGCCTAAAGGATGAATTCCCGCTGCCCAACATGGATATCCTAATTGATTCAACTTCGGGTCAAGGTTTGCTGTCCTTCATGGATGGATTTAGCGGTTACAATCAGATTAAAATGTCACCCAAAGATGCTGAGAAGAAGGCCTTCCGAACACCATATGGGAATTTTTATTACACGGTCATGCCGTTTGGTCTTAAAAATGCTGGTGCCACCTATCAAAGAGCCATGACAGCAGTGTTTCACGATATGATGGGAAAAGAGGTGGAAGACTATGTGGATGATCTTGTGGTGAAGTCAAAAACTAGAGAAGGCCATCGAGAGGTGCTGGAAAGGTGTCGGCTGTATGGGTTAAAGATGAACCCCAAAAAGTGTGCATTCGGGGTGTCATCCGGAAAATTCTTGGAGTTCCAAGTGCATCAGCGTGGCATAGATGTTGATCCGGAAAAGACAACAGCTATAAATTCCCTCGCACCTCCAAGAAATCCAAAGGAGTTGAAAAGTTTCATGGGAAGATTATCCTATATTCGGCGCTTCATCCCGGGTCTTGCTGCCACTATGAGTGTTTTTGCTCCCTTACTCAAGAAGGGCAGGCCATACGAATGGAGCAAGGAATGCCAAGATAATTACTAAGCTGCCCACCAAGAGAGCGCCTATTCCGGGACTTCCTCTCAAGCTTTATCTAGCTGCAACGAACGCAGCAGTTGGGGCCTTACTTGCTCAAAATGACCATGATGGAGAAGAAGACCCTATTTACTACGTAAGTAGGCAATTAAGGGGAGCTGAGACAAGATATCCGAAGACCGAGCTCTTGTGCCTTGCCCTTGTCTATGCTGCACAGCGCTTGCATCACTACTTCCTTGCCCACAAGCTACAGCTCATAGTAAAGTCTGACCCCGTAAGGTATTTGCTCACAAGACCGGTGCTCTCCGGACGTCTTGCACGGTGGTTGTTGCAGCTGTCCGAATTTGATATCACATGCACAACTCCTAAGGCCATCAAAGGACAAGCCGTTATTGACATGCTGGCTCTCTCATTAATCCCGAGGGGCAAGCTACGGCTCTCTCATTCAAGTTAAATTTCTCATGCACAAATAACACAGCAGAATATGAGGCTTTCATTATGGGAATGGCTACATCAAGGGAGATGGGTGTAGAGGAAATCAAAATTATTGGCGACTCAAACCTGGTGCTGAGTCAGTTACAAGGGAATTTCGCTGTGAAGGAGGCAACATTGGCACCCTATCGTACGGCTGCTGAAAGGCTTATTGGTTCTTTCAAAAAAGTTGTGTTGGAACATATTCCGGGGGTTACTAACAGGTATGCAGATGCCTTGGCTACGTTGGGGTCAAAGCTCTCATTCATCCAAGAGCAACCCAACATCACCGTAATAAAAAGAGATGTTCCAGCAGTCGAAGCAATGGCTCAAGAGGAGCCGCTGGAAGAAAAAGATTGGAGAAAATCTGTGAAAGAAAATCTGATTGAAGGAAGCAACATCAAGGATTTGAAGGATTATGTGGTTATCTTCAGCGAACTCTACAGACGCCTGCCGGGAGGTATTCTGACCCGCTACATAGGACTGACAGAAGCACAAAGGAGACTCCGAGAGGTACATGAAGCCACTTGCAATTTGGAGCCAATAATCAGCAAATATCGACGCCTGCAACGCAAGGGTTATTATTGGCCAGAGATGAAGAAACAAGCAGCTGAAGTTCAAACCAATTGTCCCAATTGTGCAACGATACCCTCCACCGAAGAGTCATTCACCATTTCGTTTGCAGAAGATTGGAGGGCACCATACTTGGCATTCTTTATCGAACGAGTTCTACCAAGCAGCATTAAGCATGCCCACAAGCTCAAAAGGACGCTAAAGAGATACTTCATAGATGGATCCACTCTCTATCGCAAAGGGTTTAAAGGTGAACCTTTGAAATGCTTGGGAGAACCTGAGGCGCAGCAAGTGATGCAGGAAATTCATGCTGGAGAATGTCGTGAACACCAAGGGATGAAAAGACTCCATCGGCAGCTGCTGAATGTTGGGTATTATTGGCCTACCATGAAGAATTATGCATACAATTTCGTGAAGAAGTGTCATACGTGTCAAGTTCATGCCAATTTAAGTCACAAGCCTCCCACGTTATTGCAGGACATGCATACTCCTTGGCCTTTTCACACTTGGGGGCTTGACTTGATTGGAACTATCCACCCACCTTCTGATGGTTACATATGGATCCTCACAGCCACTGAGTGTTTCACAAAGTGGGTTGAAGCAATTCATCTCCGAAAGGCCACGGGGGCTGCCATTGCAAATTTCATCCGTGAATACATCGTCTGCAGATTCGGAATCCCATACAAGATCGTCACCGACAATGGTACCCCATTTGTTAACAAGCAAGTAAGCTCGACGCTTAGCGGCAATAGTGTCAAGCATCGTCGTTCCACGCCATACTACCCATAAGGAAATGGCCAAGCGGAAGCCACAAACAAAACTTTGTTGAGAATCCTAAGCAAAATGGTGTATGAGTATGAAGGAGGCTGGAGTGTCCACCTACCGGATGCTTTATGGGCTTACCGCACCTCTCCAAGGAGTGCTACAGGTTTCTCACCCTATTCGCTTGTCTATGGTTCCGATGCCATATCGCCTGTTGAAATTACTATACCCACTGCTAGAGTATCGGATGTCAATGACCTTGAATGGGATGCGAAGACATGCTCGGAGTGGCACCTGATAGACGTGGAGGCCTTGGATGAAAAAAGAGAGGAAGTCGAAAGAAGAACAGCACTTTACCACAAAACTGTTACCCAAGCCTACAACAGGGCAGTCAAGCCACAAGCCTTCAAGCAAGTAGACCTCGTACTAAAAGTTGTCGAGCATGTTAGAAGACAAGTCTCGGGACCTTCCAAGTTCGCCCCGCAATGGGAAGGACCATTTGCAGTCAAAGAAGTTTACAACAGCGGCTATTATCGCTTGGTCTCTGTCAAAGAAGGCATGCTAACGGATCCCATCAATGGGAAGTGGCTCAAGCCCTACTACTGCTAAGTTCATTTCATGCCCAGCATTTTTTATTATGGTATTTTCCTTTGTTTTAAATATGAACTCCTTCTATGTTCTTACTTAGTATTTTGGAAACTCTTGTATAATGCACCATTATGGTAGCATGAGCTTTGCAATGAAAAGGAAGGAGTATTTTGAAAAAGAAAATCTGTCTCTGAGCTATTATTTTCCTTTATGTAGCACCAAACTCGCCTTGCACCAAATACTATATATATACGTATATAATAACAATAATAAAAACATATATATATATATATATATATATATATATATATATATATATATATATATATATACATGCCACTTAGCAGTAAAACATGCCAAGCAAAGCCACTTGGATGGGGTCCCGAATTGTCAACAAGCATCACGCCTAAGCAAAATGATATAAGCCAAGCCATTACAAAAAGGGGGCATGCAACTCCTGAGGTGCTGGAACATTAGAACCATTATACCCCCCTCGATAAGCAATTCAAAACATCTGAGAATTTTGGGGAAAACCAGGCACACAAATCTGGTCCTCTCGAGGCATGATAAGAAGGTGTTTTTTCAAGCTTAATAGTTAGGCAAGCCATGCGAAGAAAATTTAGGAATTCTGCTCTTACCAAAATTTTGGCAGCATATACTTTGTTTCTGAGGATATCCGATCTGTCAGAAACTCTCGAAAAAAAAAGGGGGTGCATCTTGGGCCAAATGATTAAGGCAAAGCCTCGCAAAGAGATTCTAAAGGCAATACAGCAAAGATTTTTGTTTGGAGTTCCTGTTGATATTTTGGCAGCATATGCCTTGTTTTTTTAGGATATCCAACCTGTCAGAAAATCTCCAGAAACTCACAAGAACAAGTTTTCCAAATGAGCAATAGATATATATATGAGATTACAATATCCCTCAAGCATTCAGAAATTGACACAAGTTCCAGCGGTTCAAAGTTACATCGCAAAACGACACAGTTGTTGTACTATCCAAAAGGTACATGGTCATAGCAAAAGAAATCAAGTGATACATGCTGAGGGTTGATATGTCCTATGGTCATGAGGAACTACACATCAAGCCAAGTGGCTCCAAGTCAAAGAGGGTAACCTGCAAAAAAATAAAAATAAGAGAAGGCATGCGTCAAGGCCAGGTGATGCTGGAAGATGTAGTGCGACAGAGAAATAAAAAAAAAAGGGACTGCATACCTTAAAGCTATGAGGAATGCCCGAAGAGAACGGAAGAAGCTTTGAGAGACGACCTGGCCGCTGCCTCAGCCATGCATTCGGCACTATCAACCGAGACACCCTTAGCGAGAAGCAAGGCCTGGAACTCACGATGCTTGTCTTCCAATTCGCGTTGCTTTAGGTTCAGCGTGTCGGCTGCAGCCTTTGTCTCGTCAGAACCCAGCAGCGATCTCATACTGTCAATAGCCCGTGCTCCAAATACAGCGTGTGCTAAGTTTCTCACTAGATTGAGGAGAAGGTCCACATGAAACCCTAAAGTCATGGCCTCACAGATCGCATCTCGCCAGCAAAGGAGCCGGTGATCCGTGATGTCCAAAAGCTCCATAGTGTCCATCCCATGAAGTACCAAACCCAAAGCCCGGAGGGCGGTGCTCCTGGAAAAGGATGAAGTGATACCCGTGACCTCTGCAAAGCATCCGTACTTGTCCATAAATTTCCTCAAGGTTCCAATTGTTTCTGGGTACACGGAGGCACCTAGGAAGATTGCATACCCATTAAACCTGTAACAGAGAGGAAGAAGTTTGTCGATGGACCGGAGAACCTTAACGCCACCATCAAAGAAAGCTTTGAACGCCATGAAGGAAGTCTCCCAATCTTGCCAAGACATGCTTTTTTCCAATAAGCACTCTACATCATAAACTTTTGTGGAAGCACTACCAATTGGGTGGCCCGCATCAAGGACTGGAGTGGTGCCGGCAGCTATGTCAAGGAGGGCTGAGGCAGGAATTGATGCTGCTGGAGGGTCTGGAGCGGTGCTAGCAGCTATGTCGAGGGGTGCTGAAACAGGGATTGATGCTGCTGGAAGGTCTGGAGTGGTGCTAGCAGCTATGTTGAGGAGGGTCGAAGTAGGAGTAGGTGCCGCTGGAAGATGCAGAGCAACATTGACGACTGCGTCAATCGGAGGAGTAGAGGATGTACCCTCCGCGCCTTGTGGAGCACCCTCAGTCTGAGAAAGGAAAGAAGAGCAAGGCAGAGTGACAGATAGAATGAGAGAAGGCAAGACCAGGGCATAGAAGAGGGTAAACCAACGACGGTTACCTGGTTGGCGGTTTGTGTGGTGTCGGTGACAACAACGAGAAGACAAGAGCCAACCTCTGAGGAAGGATGTGCTATGTCCACAGCGGTAAGAACAACCTGCAGAAGAAAAAAAAATGGAGCATGAGTGGCGAGTTAAAACAGGCAGCGCGCAGCACACGTGCATGAATAAAACAAATAGGGGGGATGTCTGATACCGGTACAAAGTTCATGCGTCGCTCATGGCTGCCAGCAAATCCGGGAAGCATATACGGGGTATCCGGCTTCTCCGAGTGAGTATCGGGATCCAGGTAGGTGTCTTCATCACGGCTGTAATATTGGTTCTCGTCAAGATCCTCATCTGTGTCGCTCGTGCTGCGAATGCCCTCTTGCTCATGGACACTAATCCCAGTTTCGACAGCATCCCCATCTTCATCACTTTCATCATCATCAACTGCCACTACTACCTTAGGCCCCGAGCTTTCGCCCCTACCTTTGCGGGCATCGGAGAATCTTGTTTGAAGTATGCGCATGCTTCGGCGCTTTGGAATCACGGGAGCCTCCTTGTCTTTGCTTTTGATCCGGGAGGAACCTGAAAAGCGGGGGAGGAAGTAAGTCCAGAACCAACAATTAAAAAAAAAAAAGAGAACATATATCACCACGAGCTTTCGCCCCTACCTTTGCGGGCATCGGAGAAAATAAAGAACACACAGACACGAGTAACTAGTAAGTGACACTTACTGAGAGAAGGCGGAGTTTCCGGCGTCTTACCGACTTGCTTGCTGCTGGCGGAGGCCACAGGTTGCTGCCGTAACAAGGGCACTGTGGGAGCATTCTTTTTGGGGCTGGGAGGACCGCTCGCCGCTACCTTAGGAATAAATCTTTTTGGGCTTTTTGCAGCATGCCTCTTCCTCTCAACACTAGGGCTTTCCTCTCGCTTCCGCTTCCCATGAGTAGCACTTTTTCCGGCACTACGAGAGCTGGGTTTCTCTAACTTCTGTTTTAGCTTGGAGAAGTCACCAACGATTTCCCCACTTCTGGAAGTAAAGGGCAGATTTCGTTTTTCACTCAAAGAAATTGCCTTCTCTTCTGATACTAGACGAGCGTGGTAGATCACAGTGGGAAGCAACCTGTCGCAATGAGCAGCATGGAACCGGCTGAATGAAGCAAAGCAGCGATTCCAGTAGCTTCGGTAAGCTTTAGAAAGGCCACCGACGCGCCCTTTGTCGGCCAAAGCTAGAGCAAAGAGGCTGCCATCTTTCGGCACATTGCCCTCAGTCCAAAAAACCTTGTGCAATAAAAAGGGATCCCCATGACTAGGATCAGAAGGCACACCTTGATCAAATCCGAGTTTCCGTCTGACTCGGTGAGCTCCGTAATACACAGAAGATTCCAAATGGTCGTCACCCAGTGTCGGCAAAGGAAAACAGGCGGCACTCAACAGAGCCTCTCTTCGTAGTCGACGACCCCGTGCCGTGGTTGCCGGAACCTCAATCAAATCATCGGAGTCAGCGTAAAGAGGCACATGTCTAAATCCCTCCGACAAGGCACAATAAGGGCGGAAGATGAAACTCTCAACATTATCCAGCAACTCTAGAAAATTTTGGCCCTTCCTCTGCATGCGTCGGAACCATCGGCAGATCAGAGGAAGTTGCTCCGGCACATACGCACCACCATCAGAATCAGCAAATTCCCTGACCTTGGAATAAGGAAGCGGAGATACTTCTATCCCTTTGAACCGTTCCCATAGAAATACTTGGAGGAAGCTAGAGTTCAATAAAGTTTCCACGGCCATGGTTCCGGCTGCTCCCTTCTCAAGAAGCTGAACCTGATCAAGCAAACGATATAAGTGCCCCAAGAACATGGGGGCTAGTGGAATCATATCACCACGTGCTACCACCAAAGCCAGAGGGAACACTCGCGCGTGCAGGCAATCTTGGGAAAAATCGCAAAAGAGGAATCTGCCAAGCCATAACGATATAAACGCTACAAGATGGCACGGCTCGTTCCTATTAACATCCCCAAAAAACTGTACCCAGTTACTAAAACGAAGAGAGGTGCTAGGAGAAGTCGGGGCACCCTTTCGTAAAGTCTCAAGCTTCAGTTTATCTTCCGGAGTCAGCATGATATGGAAAGGGTCTTGGCTGCCGCAAAGTGGGAGGTGAAGAATATTAGCTACGTCCTCGAGTGTGGGAGTAAACTCTCCCCATGAACAGACAAAGGTGTGTGTCTCGGTGCTCCATCGCCTCACTACATGTCGGAGCATTTTGGCCTCAACGTGGACGTCCCATGCTTTAGAAAGAAAGACAGCGTCCAGCACCCATGCACGGCTCAAGACGTCACGGGTAGATGGGTCCCTTAGTTCTCGATCTACCCATTCTGACCAGCCCTTGCTGGTGCCGCACGGATACTGAAAAAATAGGGGGACTGCTGGAAATAGGCCCCTCTCTATGCAGCACCTCAATATGGAGGAAGGATCAATCACAGGAGCTACTTCCGGGGCCGGCTCTCCATCTATGACTATGTCTTCACCAGCACCTTTGAGTAAGGGAGGGGGCCTACCCCTTTTTAGCTTGTCTTCTAAAGAATAGAGATGATCCCTAATGATGGAGGAAGAATCAGCGGACGTCATGACAAAGCTGGGATTCCTGCACGAAAAAGAAGGGGAAAATAAAAAATTTAGCACATGCTAAACACGCGCCAAGCACGGCAGGTTGAGTTTGTCCAAGCAAACATGCAAATTAAAATTCAAGTTCATGGCAAGCAAAAGTAGCGCTTTTGTGATCAACACGTGTGACAAGTAAAGCCTCTCTCAAAAGGAAACAAGCATCGCAAGACATGCCTTCTGTCGATTTCCAGCAGCAACAAAAAAAAACACATACACCATCAAACATACATGTGTTCACAAGGAAAGTGAACCTAGGCCAAGCATCAGTCTATACTTACTTCTGAAGGACTCAAATTGGCAGAATTACTCACCGAGAGACTGATATGGGAGGCTAAGTGCCTAAGTTGGGGAGCCAAGGCACTCAGAGATTCCAGCAGCGAAGAATGCAAGGCAAGGTTTCCAGCACCTGTCCCTGTGTCAGAGACGTAGCCACCTGCACCAAAAGGAAAAGGGAACACATCGTTCGAATTTCAGACATCCCATAAGCGCAAAAGAAGTCAATGCAAGATAGGGAAGATAGAAAAGGAAAGAAGAAATGAAAAAGAAGAAGAAGGAACACACCGATGAGATTCGGTGCCCTTCCAGCAGCTCGAGAAAAGGGCAAACCAGGGAGAAGAGAATCTCAGAAGATTGGAAGGAACCCTTCCTTGCTAGTACTTGCGTCGTGTGAACCCTTGTTACGGCGGCAACGAAATGGGTCAACAAGGGTTTGGTGATTGGCTGCTCAAAACAAGAAGCAATCTTCAAGGGTGTAAGGAACCGATGGATTTTTCAATAAATCCAAGGGAAAAACAAGGGAAAGACATACCTTTCTAATCTCTCGAAGGGCGGCCTAGGATGCACCAAGAAAAGAAGAAATCAGAGGTTCTGACGAGCAAAGCACGCACAACGAGGCCCCTTCCGGCGGCGGCGAACAGGTTTTCCTTGTACGGAGAAGGATGGCAGAGCCGGGTTCGACTCGATCTCTCTCCCAGCAGTCGAAGAGGGGCGGTTTTGGGCTTGGCTTCACTATGGCTCGTTTTGGGTTTGTGGGAAAGTGAAGAGACAAGTGAAGAAGAAGGCTCTCTTTGTCTGGTGCGTGAAAAGAGAAAGAGAAAGGAAGAAGAAAACCAAAAGGTTGGGTCTGGTGCGCGGAACGAGAAACAAAAAAAAATAATAAAATGAAATAATAAAAAGGGGGAAGAAGGCAGTTGGTATTGGAAAACAGCAAGCAACCGTTCCATCATGGCACGCCGTCATTTTGCACGCGAGAAGAAGAGAGGTGCCCTATAATTACAAATCTGATTTTTTTTTTGTTTGGTTTTTATTATCAAGCCCATTCCAGCACCTGCCCATGGCCCTTATAATTAAGGGGGCTAATGTTGAGGCCTAAAAAATTCATGGTTGGGCCCGAATAAATTCCTAGCCCAAAGCGATATATTATTGAGAAAAGACTAAATTCAGAGCACGCAAAATCTGCCATGCACGAGTTATATTTCGCATGTCATGCCAAATAAAAATCCATCATGCTAGAAAATGAGACTAAAATTATAAAAATGCATTTAGCTCTGCGAATCCATGCTAATTATCTTATCAAGCGTCATAATTAAAAGCATGCCTAGCAACATGTCATGCCAAGTGGGAAATCGTTATTTCACACCCAATTGCATTGCAAGCTTAAGTGGGACCAAGCCACTCAAATGCCCGGGGCTTGCTTGAGTGGGTTGTGGTATGTATGGTAACAAGTTATCATGGGGCCCATCGATGGGTCGAGAAATGGAAGTCTCGGGGCGCTTGGGGGCCTCGGGACTCAAGCCCATTTTCTTAGGCCCAAACATGGGTAAGCACAAGGAAGGAGATGGACCATTGCTTCAGCCAAAATAGCCCATTAAGTCAACTAGGGTAGCCCAACCCAAATAACCCATTACTTTAGCCCATAAAGCCCTAAATATTGGATGGATTTAGCCCACTTATTAAATGACTTGGTTTTATATATATTAAAAGGCCCAAACTATTTGGATAAGAGGAAGTCAGAATCCTCAGTATTCGGCTGAAGCAGAAAACCTCGAAGAGGCCAAAGATGCACATGAGAAGTAGCTACTGGGAGCAAGTTCCAAGTGCGATAAGTCAATAAACCAAGGGATTTTGGCACGCAAGGGAAGATGCTATCCCTCAAACCAACGGGTACACCCACTCTCTTTCCTTCATCAGTCTTGGCCATGGAAAGAGGAAGAAAGGGGGGAAAGAAGATGGGTGAAAAGGGGAAGCTCCCCTCTGAGGCCGCCGCTGGAAGAGGCCTGGAGCACCCAAGATCTCTGATTTTGTGGATTTGGCAGAGGTGACTTTGCCACCATGAGGTAAGTCAAGAAGGAGGAGAAGAAAAGAAGAAGAAAGCCTAGCTAAGTTGGGATGAAACCATTAGGGTTTCTTGGAGAAGAAAAAACCTCAGCAACTATAAATAGGGCCTCCCCTACCCAACACAACCAACCCACAATCTTCAGAGAGCAAGCTTTCTCTCTTGTAAACCCACCAAATTTCCGTGCTTTGCTAGCCCATTTCCCCCATCTCCCACGCTTTGGCAAAATTGCTACAGCTCTGACAGAGACACTGTCGAGTTGCCGGAAGCTACAAAAACCACCCAAAACTCTCCCCCTTAGAACCTCTCCTCTCTCCTATTAGAATCCCTGACCTCCATAGGAACCCACAAACTTTCTCTCTTCCAAAGTGCTAAACTCATGATAACTTTGCTCTCATGCCACATGCCCCGTCATGCCAAGCCTAGAAATTTATTTGTGAATGTAAAGAAATTATCTGTAAAATTGTTGTTGCTTTGTTGGAGAAGATAACCAGAATACTTCCTAAGGCTTTGCTGCCATTTCGAAGTATTTTGGGGCTTAATTTCGAACTCAAACAAAGGGGGACAACTTCATCAGCCCACTTGCCGCCGGAAGGAAAAAGCCCCTACAAGTTTTAAGTATTTAAAACTTGTATTCAATCTTTGAAATTTTTTTTCAAGTCCTAAACTATACCCTAAACCTTCGCTCGCTTCCTGATCGTGCATAAATTACATATCATTTTGTACCCTTTTAACTTATGATTTGGTTATGTTTTTGAGTTAAACTTGTGCTTTTAATCCTTTTTGTGTTTATCTTTCAGTTCATTGAGCTTTAGGTAATAATGATGGCTTTAGAGAACATAATTCATGCAAATTCAAGCATGTTAAGGCCTAATTTGGATGAATGGATGAAGAGCTTAAAAGACAAAGTCATTTTGGCTACAGCCCCCTGCCAGTCCAGTTCCGTAGGTCATATTGCAAGCTTTGTTTCAGCAACCTACACAGCTCGGATGAGGCAGCATTCTTCATGAAAGTTGTTCCAATGGGTGTGTACTATAACATATCCACATTTCAGCCCCATTGGATAAATATGGAGTCTGTTACCTAGCAAACACAGAGCCATGCTCAGGATGGATCTTATCAGCGTGGAAAATGAGTTAGCAATTTGTTTTGGCCTTAACTTCCTCCTCCGACCTTGGATTGGCCCAAATAACATATGGCTGGAAAGAAGACATTCTGAACTTCAATTTCAAGTGCTTAAAGTCCTAATTTGATTAAGAGAAGCCCAAGTTGTAAGCCCTTGAAGTTGCTGGTCATGCTGACCTCAGCATGTGCTGGTTGGATGCTTGGTCATGGTGAGCTAGGTATGAGCTATCATTTCTGGTTGGAAGCTTGGTCATGGTGACATGAAGATGAGCTAGGGCTGCTGGTGGGATCTATTGGTGAAGTGCATCAACCAATTCAAGATTTTCTAATACAAGTGCATCACCCAATTTAGATTTTCTAATACAAGTGCATCAACCATTTCAGATTTTATAAAACAAGTGTTGTATGCATTAGCCATATTGAATTCAGATTTTCACTTCCCCTAGGCCTATAAATAGGGAAGTTCTCTAAGCTTGTAAACACACCCCAAGGGGGGGAGCTCTCAAACACTTCTCTAGAGCTCCCTTCCCTTCTCTCCCTCAAATTCTCTTAGTTTCATTTTCTAGTTTTCAATTGTTGTAATGAAATATTTGTGTTGAAATTCTTCTTAAGTTTTCTTAGTTCACTTTACTTTTCATTATGTAAATTCTTTTCTTTAGTTTCAAGTTTGATTAGTTTCCAAGTTTCAATTATGGTTCATGTTCTTATTCATTATGCTTATAAGTTAATATGCTAGTTTGAATGATTGATCACCATTTAGGCTTGCATGTTAGCTATCTTGGTTTGAATTAAGAGTATACACCATGCTTTAATTCGAATTGAACTATGAATAGGAAGAGTATGTATGGACATTCGACAACAGGGATTAGATACATGCTTGGTTGTTTAAAATGTTCTTCTATGCTTAATGGGTTCCTAATGCTTAATTTTAGGTTAGACAACAAATGATCAAATTAGGGAATTAGGAACACAAGGTTATGACCACACACCATGGCTTAATCATACTTTAGCTAGAATCAATCCATTAATCTAAATTGAACTTGGGAACTTATTTGCTTGAGTTACTTATTTCTTTCTTCCTTGTTTTATGTTCTTTGTTTTTGTTTCTATTTTGTGTAGGGAAACTAAATTGGATCATTCAATCACCAATCCCTGTGGAATCGACCTCGCACTTACATATGCTATACTACCAACGGTTCGTGCACTTGCGAGTATCACAAGTTGAGGATGCAGCTTAATCCATTTTGGTGGAGCTAAATCTACACAACACTTCCCGACCTACCACCATACTCTATCTCCTTCATAACAAGAACATATTGATTTATGGGTTGCCATGATTTATAAATATGTTAATTTATTATTTTTAAAATTTAAATATTTTAAATGAGTTTATTCTTATTTTAATTTATATATTACTTGAGATGATGTTAGGGGCAAATTGGAACACCAAACCTTGATAAAAAATGCAAGGTGGGCCGCTTTTAATTCCGGGGGCAAATGTAAGAATTAACTGGAGCTGGATATAGTTTAATCTCTCTTTCTCTCTCTCTCTCTCTCTCTCTCTCTCTCTCTCTCTTACATGCCTTAAGGTTTTTGGTCCGGTCCCTAAGTTTTCAAATTGTTTTTACAAAAATTATTTCGTTAATTTTTCATCTAAACATTATTAATGTCATATAAGAAACTACTCAAATGACAAAGTCAACCTCAATGATTAGATACACGTGCAATCTAATTTTCAAGATTAACTTTGTTATTTGCTTAACTTTTTATATGACATTACATAATTTTAATATGGAAAATTAATTGGAGAATTTTTTATGAAAACAATTTGAAACCTCAAAGAATATTAGTGTAAAAACACGAAAAACACTTGAAACCTAAAGGATGGTAGTGTAAGTAGTCCACGTACTTAACTCCAATTTGTATGATATTGACAGGTTATCAATATAATGAAAATTGGCCACCAAAGTGTGGTGGGTTTATAAGATTGTGACAAGCAATGCATTCAGAAGGGGCAAACGTGTTTGACGGTAGTGTAAGTAGTCCACGTACTTAATTCCAATTTATATGATATTGATAGGTCATCAATATAATGAAAATTGGCCACCAAAGTGTGGTGGGTTTATAAGATTGTGACAAGCAATGCATTCAGAAGGGGCAAACGTGTTTGCTTTAACAAATGTAAAAAGGGTTTGAGTGATCGGTTCATAATTGTATATTATTTCTTACCCTTCTAGCTTATGATTTGGTTATGTTTTTGAGTTAAACTTGTGCTTTTAATCCTTTTTGTGTTTATCTTTCAGTTAATTGAGCTTTAGGTAACAATGATGGCTTTGGAGAACATAATTCATGCAATTCAAGCATGTTAAGGCCTAATTTGGATGAATTGATGAAGAGCTAAAAGACAAATTCATTATGGCTACAGCCCCTTGCCAGTCCAGTTCCGTAGGTCATATTGCAAGCTTTGTTTCAGCAACCTACATAGCTCGAATGAGGCCACATTCTTCATGAACGTTGTTCCAATGGGTGTGTACTATAACATATCCAAAATTCAGCCCCATTGGATAAATCTGGAGTCCGTTACCTAGCAATTTGTTTCGGCCTTAACTTCTTCCTCCGACCTTGGATTGGCCCAAATAACATATGGCTGGAAAGAAGACATTCTGAACTTCAATTTCGAGTGCTTAAAGTCCTAATTTGATTAAGAGAATCCCAAGTTGTAAGCCCTTGAAGTTGCTGGTCATGCTGACCTCAGCATGTGCTGGTTGGATGCTTGGTCATGGTGAGCTAGGCATGAGCTATCATTTCTGGTTGGAAACTTGGTCATGGTGACATGAAGATGAGCTAGGGCTGCTGGTGGGATTTAGTGGTGAAGTGCATCAACCCATTCAAGATTTTCTAATACAAGTGCATCACCCAATTTAGATTTTCTAATACTAGTGCATCAGCCATTTCAGATTTTATAATTCAAGTGTTGTATGCATTAGCCATATTGAATTCATATTTTCACTTCCCCTAGGCCTATAAATAGGGAAGTTCTCTAAGCTTGTAATAACACCCCAAGGGGGGGAGCTCTCAAGCACTTCTCTAGAGCTCCCTTCCCTTCTTTCCCTCAAATTCTCTTAGTTTCCCTTTGTAGTTCTCAATTGTTGTAATAAGATCATTCTACTAAATTTTCTTTCTTCTAAATTCTCAAACATCTCTCTATTCTCTTTCAAATTCTCTAAAGTCTCCATGTCTCAAACACTTCACAAACACCTTTCTCTCCCTTCCCTAAGTTCTCAAATTCTCCAAGATCATAAACATTCTCCAAGTTCTCAACCACTCTCTTCCAAATTCTCAAAGTTCTCAAACACATTCCCTTCCAAAATCCCCAAATTTCCCAAACATTCTTCTCCCTTCTCAAAGCTTCCAAATTCCACATGCTCTCAAACACATTCTCTCTTCCAAAATCCTCAAGCTTCCCAAACACTTTCTCTCTTCTCTTCCAAATTCCCCAAAGTTCCCAAACACCACATTCCTTACTTTCTCCTCTCTTCTCCAAACTTCCCAAACACTTCTCCCTTCTCTTCTTCTAAACTCTCCAAACACTTCTCCCATTCCTTCATCAAATTCTCAAAGTTCTTAAACACTTTTCTCTTCCCTCCAAAAAATGTCCATGTTCTCAAATGTTGTACAAAACATTTTTCCTTCTTTTGTTTTCATTTTTGTTTTGTGTAGGAAAATTGAATTGGATCATTCAATCACCAATCCCTGTGGAATCGACCTCGCACTTACATATGCTAAACTACCAACGGCTCGTGCACTTGCGAGTATCACAAGTTGAGGATGCAGTTGAACCCATTTTGGTGCAGCTGAATCGACGCAACAGTGAGCTTGTTACTTCGACCAATTATAACACCCTGACATTCCTCAACCAAACTCCGCTCCGCTGCCAACTGAGCCTTAAGCACCTCCGCCTCATTGGATTTCGCAATTAGGCGATAACTGTTGCATTCCTAAAAGGACACAATTTAATGTGCAAACAACCAATTAAAAATACCCGCAAGTGCACGAATCTATCGAAGTATAGATTGTGTAAGTACGGGGTCGATCCCACGAAGAACTTGTCGGTTGCCTATAAGTTCTAATTCGAGTACAAAGAGAACACTTAACTAACACACTACAATGCACAAATGCAAATTTGAAACTAAAAGAAATGTAAAAGAAACCTAAAACAAAAAAACAAAACAAAAAAAGAAATGTGCTGTGAACAGTGACCAGCGACCGGTCGTTAGGTAAGAGCGACCGGTCGTTGTGGTCTGGCGACCGGTCGTGAGGTAAAAGCGACCGGTCGTTTTAGTACAGAGTCGAAACTTCAGAATTGTGTGCTGAGCGACCGGTCGTGAGACACTAGCGACCGGTCGTTCTTGGGCAGAGTCGTTTTCTCTGTTTATCCAGTTTCGACCTCTGTTCAGTGTTTTGCCTATAACTTTCCAACCGTACGTCCAAAATTCACGTTCTTTATACGGTTGGATTCAGCACAGAAAATGGAAGAACACAACGCGGACCAAAAGTCCAAAACAATTACGGAAACAGATAACATTTAGTAACAAAGACACGTAACGTGTCAAACACGCAACTCACACACACATTGGGGGGGGGGGTTTGATTTGTTTGAAGTGACCTATTTCTATTGCATGAAAGTAAATGGACTTTGAAATTAAATGAGAATGGCGGAGATGAATTATCAAGATGTGAAATCAAAATGTAACAAACACTAGGGTTTCGGAATCCACCCTAAACAATTCTACCCAAGTTCATGAATACTCAAGTGATGAACTCTAAACGTGTTGATGAAGATGTTCGCAATCAAGACCATGGGTCGTGGCTCAAGACGCATTGATTCTCTCTAATATACGTAAAGTGCATGGTTCGTGCTACAATACTTGTGCCCTCCTCATAAACGAACCTAGGTATGGTTCGTACTTCGATTCAATTACAAGGAGAACCCATTAAGTTCAAAGAGAATATGAACATCACAAGAATCCTAATAGCATTGTGTTTACATTAGGTATTCAAGAAACCAATTCACATGGATGATTCTTACTTCATCCATTTATTGCTTAGGATAACATGAGGATACACATAATCCCAACAATCTCAAGAAGCATGCTTTCAAAGGTGATCAATCAAAGAAGAACATACATCAAGGATAGATTAATTTGGTGAATTGGAATTCATCAACAATATCTAGAAATTCATACACTCAAGCATCAAAACAAAAAGGTAATCATGTTTAGGGCTTCAACCTAAGCCCTAGCTATGGAGTTTAGTTCCTCATAAACATTTCAAACACAAATTCGAAATAAAACTAGAAAGAAGTTACAGCTTTTTGTGAAGGTGGAAGCTCAAGGTCTTCAATGGTGGAAATCTCTTCCACTTCTTGCTTGGATGACTTTGTCTTCCTCCTCTAGCTCTCTAGCTCCCAGCTTTTTTTGAAAGTCTCTGCAAATTGGCATCCAAAAACTGAATGAATGATACGTTTTTTAGCTGCTGCCCTTCCAATCTGCCCAAAGTCAATTGATTCCTCTCTATGCTCCTCTCTCTCCTCCTTTAATCATGGCACACTTTTGCCTTTGTTTTCTTGTCTCCCCTCATGATGAAGTTTTGTCCTCACAAATATACTCTCAGAAAATTCCACTTAACTAAAGTAAATTATTGTTATCAAATGGCATGGTAACAAGTAGAAGTAAGATCACACTAAGTGGAGGTGAAAACTGGCCAAGTCGGATTTCCAGAGCTGTGGTAACATGCTGGATTGGTTGGATAGGCAATACTTATCCAATGGAGCTCAAATTTGGATATGTTGTAGTCAACATCCATTGGAACAAGTTTCATGAAGATCTTCACCTCATCCGAGCACCGGAGCATGCTGATCCGAGGCCAAGAAGTTGACCTACGAAAATGAACAAAACAGAATTTATCACTAATAATGCACTTTTAGCTCATTTTCATTATAACCAAGGTAAAACCTATTAAAACACAAAAAAGAAGTAAAAAGCTATAAAATGTCAAGAACTAACTCAAAATAAGAGGTGAATAACATGAAAAATCATGTGTAAAAATGAACCGAACAATAACCCACACTTGCAACACATGTCATACTCTGCACACTTAATGCCATGGCATCGCTCACGACCCGGTTTTCATCCCTTGTCCCCAACACATGTATATCTCTGAGAGTCACTAAATTTCTCACAACTCCAGTGGCAACATCGTTGTCTAGGAGTATTGAGTCGTTTACTGGCATGTTTGAGCTAGGTTGAGATCCAACGAAATGGGAAGGAAGACGCCATTTGATTTCTTTCTATCTTTTCTTATTTCTTTTCTCTTTTATGTGTTTCTGATTTTGTATTTTCCCCATCTCTTTCCCTTTTATAGACGTCAAATATGACAAACTGATCGGTTCATAATTGTATATCATTTTGTACCCTTCTAGCTTATGATTTGGTTATGTTTTTGAGTTAAACTTGTGCTTTTAATCCTTTTTGTGTTTATCTTTCAGTTCATTGAGCTTTAGGTAATAATGAGGGCTTTGGATAGTAAATGATGGAATCCATGCATGTTAGGGCCTAATTTGGATGAATGGATGAAGAGCTTAAAGACAAACTCATTTTGGCTACAGCCCCCTGCCAGTCCAGTTCCGTAGGTCATATTGCAAGCTTTGTTTCAGCAACCTACATAGCTCGGATGAGGCCACATTCTTCATGAAAGTTGTTCCAATGGGTGTATACTATAACATATCCAAAATTCAGCCCCATTGGATAAATATGGAGTCTGTTACCTAGCAAACACAGAACCATGCTCAGGATGGATCTTATCAGCGCGGAAAATGAGTTAGCAATTTGTTTCGGCCTTAACTTCTTCCTCCGACCTTGGATTGGCCCAAATAACATATGGCTGGAAAGAAGACATTCTGAACTTCAATTTCGAGTGCTTAAAGTCCTAATTTGATTAAGAGAAGCCCAAGTTGTAAGCCCTTGAAGTTGCTGGTCATGCTGACCTCAGCATGTGCTGGTTGGATGCTTGGTCATGGTGAGCTAGGTATGAGCTATCATTTCTGGTTGGAAGCTTGGTCATGGTGACATGAAGATGAGCTAGGGCTGCTGGTGAGATTTATTAGTGAAGTGCATCAACCATTTCAGATTTTATAATGGAAGTGTTGTATGCATTAGTGAAGTGCATCAACCATTTCAGATTTTATAAAACAAGTGTTGTATGCATTAGCCATACTTAATTCAGATTTTCAGCTTCCTTAGGCCTATATATAGTGAGGTTTCCCAAGCTTGTAAACACACCCCAAGGGGGGGAGCTCTCAAACACTTCTCTAGAGCTCCCTTCCCTTCTCTCCCTCAAATTCTCTTAGTTTCATTTTCTAGTTTTCAATTGTTATAATGAGATCTTTGTGCTGAAATTCTCCTTAAGTTTTTCCAAGTTCTACTTAATTTTCATTGTTATGTAAATTCTTTTCTTTAGTTTCAAGTTTGATTAGTTTCCAAGTTTCAATTATGATTTTTGTTCTTATTCATTATGCTTATAAGTTAATGTGCTAGTTTGAATGATTGATCACCATTTAGGCTTGCATGTTAGCTATCTTGGTTTGAATTAAGAGTAGACACCATGCTTTAATTCGAATTGAACTATGAATAGGAAGAGTATGTATGGACATTCGACAACAGGGATTAGATACATGCTTGGTTGTTTAAATTGTTCTTCTATGCTTAATGGGTTCCTAATGCTTAATTTTAGGTTAGACAACAAATGATCAAATTAGGGAATTAGGAACACAAGGTTATGACCAAACACCATGGCTTAATCATACATTAGCTAGAATCAATCCGTTAATCTAATTGAACTTGGGAACTTATCTACTTGAGTTAGTTATTTTCTTTCTTCCTTATTTTATTTATTTCCTTTCTTTTTCATTTCTGTTTTGTGTAGGAGAAATGAATTGGATCATTCAATCACCAATCCTCGTGGGATCGACCTCGCACTTACATACGCTATACTACCAAACGGCTCGTGCACTTGCGAGTATCACAAGTTGAGGATGCAACTGAATCCATTTTGGTGCAGCTGTATCTACACAACAAGTTTTTGGCGCCGTTGCCGGGGATTGGCAACATAGTTTGGTTCTATTTCTTTTCCCTACTTGTTTTATTTTTATTTTTCATTTTCATGTTTTTCTAGACAATTTCAAGTTTTAAAGTTAATGACGTTAATGGACAAGTTGTGTTTGTAGTCCAACAGAAAAGGACAATTGCCCAACAAGCAAGAGAACTGGGTTTAAGTCCCAGCTTACACAACCCATTGGTGCTTGTTGCTTTGAAGCATGGAATTGGATGTGTGTTGATTTTCCTTTTCATTTTAGTTTTTATTTCCTAATCCTTTTAATTCCATTTCAAGTTTGTGTGTTTGTTTTAGCAATTTATGATAGCTTAATAAAAATGGAGAGAGATGGCAACCTCAATCATAAGAATGGGAAGTGTGGAGCAATGGGAGAAGTCGCGACCTCCAAGTGCATCACATTCGACCTAATCGCTTCAAGGGGGAGCATTTCAATCCTTTCTCTTCTTTGAATTATGTTTCTTTCCGTCATTGTTTTTACCTTTTGGTCTGCGTTGAGTTCTTTGTTTTTCTGTGCTGAATCCAACCATATAAAGAACGTAAAATTTGGACTTACGGTTGGAAAGTTATAGCCTAAAAACTGAACAGAGATCGAAGCTGAAAAACATAGAAACGAATCTGTCCAAAAGGTGATAAATAGGTGATAGAAAGTGCTGTTTGTGTTTTTCTTTGGTTTCTTGGTTTGTTTCTTTTAGTACAACAATTTATTGAGTTTGTTTGAATTTGTTTAGAGTACTTAGTTCATTTTCGTTTATGGTTTGTTGTTCCATTTTATCTTAATTTGTTTTTGTTTCTTATCTTAAAAATTTTAAAAAGATTTTTCATATGAGCTGACTTATGGTAACTCCAGTGAGCACTTCCGTCAATACAGTGTCTAGGAGTTCTATAGGCGACACCTTCGGTGTCTAAGAAGTTTGGGTTTTAAGCGGGACCATTGTGTCCCCTCCAACCTTCCCGGATCCCCTGGCTGTGTTTTCTGAGGCCCTTAACTGGTCATCCGTGAGTTGCTTGTATATTCGTGTGTTTTTAAATTAAGTTTATTTTTATTTTCTTTGTTTTCTTTTCTGTTGAGTCTTTGTTTTTGATTTGTTTTTGTTTTTGTTTCGTTAAGTTAGTTTATGTTTTTATTTACGTGGTTTGGTTGGTTAGTTTATTTCTGAGTGTTAAAACACATTTTTATTTCAAACATTGCATAAAAAAAAAAAATAATAAATAAAAACAACAAAACAACAAAAACAAAATAAAAACAAAAACAATAAAAAAAAAAAAAACAAAAAAAAGAAATATTCTTCATCTTCTTCATCATCATGGCTTGCCTCTATTTTCTCTTACTTGCAGAATCTGCAGCAGCTCCACATGGTCCTCATTTTTTCTCTGCAGTGCTTCCACGTGCTGATTGGCACAGTAGAGCCGCTTCTGCAAGTCCGCCACCATAGCCTTCAAGGAAGCTATTTCCTCGCTCATCGCGGCACACTCCCGTGTTCTCGCCAGCAATCGCATGCCCAAATTGGTAGCCGAGACCGCGTGGAGCACAGTTAAATTGTGGGACTCCTCTACCGCTGCCTTATCAGACCTCTGTGCCACATGCAGATGATCTGTCGGTGTGAGCTTGCTGCCAATCATGCCTCTCAGCAGCACTGCTCTGTTCGGCACTGCCTCATAAAAGTTCGGTATTGCCTCAGCAAAGTTTGAGGCCGTACCATGATGATATGTGGAGTTTGGGAAGACTGGGTTTGGAGGAGCCCTTATCTGGGCATTCGGTGGTGCAAGTGAGAGCTCAAGGTTGAGATCATCAAGGTGAGTGCATGAGGATGCCATTTGTTTTGTTTCTGGATTTTTTGATGTTTTTCCTTGAGTTTGCAGGAAGAAATGCTGGGTATCATCTGCTTGCAGAGGTGTGGTTTAAATAGACATATGCTGATGAGAGAGAGCCAACACCATTTCGGATTTCCCGGGCATGCTCGACCTAATCGCTTCAAGGGGGAGCACATTAACTTTCACTTTACTTTTCTTTTTTCCGTGTTTTCTGGTGTTTTATTGTTTTGCCCGTTACTTTCATTTTCTAGAGCTTTGTGTTTTTGCCTTTCCCTTTCGGCTATCATCTTTATTTTATTTTAGTTAGGGAACTGTGCTTCCATTTCCGTTTGTCGTCTTCGTTTGATTTAAGTTTGGAGAGTGTGCTTTCTTTTCCGTTTTCTTTTTCCTTCTGCAAATTTACTCTTTTATTTCCAAAACAAAATAAAGACAAAAACAACCAAAAAAATAAAATAAATTAAAATAAAAACATTAATAATGCAGTAGAAGTCATTTCTTCACAGTGCTCGGTGTCTCGACCATTGGAGCTTTGAGTTTGGCCCTCTGGCTGTCCTCTTCCTGGGCTTCATGCACAGCCTCTTGGGGCTCACCACTTGAGCTCCCAAAGATCGCAATCTTAGCTTGAGCGTAACTACTCTCACGATCTGCTTGCTTACGTTTACCCGGTCGGTCTAGGTCTTCCAGCTGTTTTCGCATGTCGCGAGAGTACAACTCTACCATCTTTGATAGGTTTCTATTCTCGTCCCGCAATACTTCTAGTTGGTGTCGATTCACCTCCACTATCCTTGACCTTTCCCTTTTCAAGCTTTTTATAGCAGTCTGACACTCCTCAACCATACTTCGCTCCGCCGCCAACTGACCTTTCAGCACCTCTACCTCATGGGACTTCGCAAGTAGGCGATGACCCAAACTTGCGACTGTTGCCGTACTCTGCACGCTCAGTGCCAGGGCATCGCTCACGACCCGGTTGTCATCCCTTGTCCCCAGAACACGTATATCTTTAGGAGTCACTAAATTTCTAGCCACTCCAATGGCAACATCGTTGTCCAGGAGTATTGAGTCAGTTACTGTCACAGGCCCCCGTGCAGAAGCAAAGTAGGGCATCCATACTGGTGCCGCTGCTTGGCCTCGTGTCTGAGTCGGTGGAGCTAGGTTGAGATCCAACGAAAATGGGTAGGATGAGGCCATTTGATTTCTGATTTTTTTTCTTCTTTTCTCTTTTGTGTTTCTGAGTTTGTGGTTTTGTTTTTATCCCCATCTTTTTCCTTCTTATATACATAGTCTTTGACAAACCCTAGCCATTGCATCGTCTAAGCATTTCTGAATCTCCAGCATTCCTCGAGTCCCACAACCTTCTCGCTTTCCAACCATACCCAACTCATTTATCACGACATGTCTTTTCTGAACGGACGCGTTCAGTAAAGCCTTCGCGCCTTTCCATGAGCCCGTAATTTCTGCTTGTGAAATCTGCGGCGCTTCTATCTGTCAACACGTGTCTCGCTCAGTCTGCCCATGACTATCCATGAGACGACATCAGGGACCACATTCCCTCTTTTTAGAAATCCCGCTTTGCGCTCATAATTCACGTTTTATCTTTTTAAGAAAAAATTAAAATTAAAACGTGTGGCCTTTGGATTTCATTGTGGGTCGGGTTTTCACCATTGTTTTGGTTTCAAAGTGAGTTAACTTTCTTTGGGGTTGGGCTTTCAAACGTTTGGGTTTTAGTTTGTGTAAGACTGTCTGTTTAGGGCTTACTGTTTTGTCTGTTTAGGGCTTTCTGTTTCGAGTGTTTTACTTTTTTTTTTTTTTTTCTTTCTTGTTTATTTGTTTGTTTGTTTTGTAATTTTTTTTTTTTTTTTTTTTTTTGTGTTTTTTTTATTATTTTTTTTTTTTTTTTGTGGTTTATATTTACTTTAGTACCTTTCATTTCTTGTTATGACATTGCTTGTTCCTAATTTTTAAACATTGAGGACAATGTTCATTTCTAGGTTTGGGGGTATTGGAGTTTAGCATGTAAAATTGGTTTTTCCTTAATTTAATTTATTTTTTTTTTATTTGCTTGTTTTTATTTTTATTTTATTTTGTTAAGTCTTGCTTTAATTTTGATTTTGATTTTGATTTTGATTTTATTCACTTTCCGAACACATTTGATGAGATTGTGATAAATGTTTGCATGACTTAAATGAAAATTGAATTTTATTTATTATTTATTTTTTTTTTCCTTGTAAATTTTTATTGTAAAAAAAAAAAAAAAAAAATTTAATTAATTGATTAATTTGGCATCGTTCTAGCATGATATGTTCGAAACCTTCTTTGCACTTGCCATTTGTTTCATAATTCTCCAATTAAAGGATTTGCATGACCCAAAGAATTGTATCAAGCATAAATTAGACTTATATAACCATAAATGTGAGCTTTTGAGCCTTGTGCTTCATTTCATGAGTGTTATACACATACTCTTATTTTCTTGTCATCAAAGTTGTTGTTTGATCTCATTATTCATTGATTTGGTTGAATACTTAAAAGTCATCCATTCTTTTGCAATTCGATTTCATGACATTTAAGAAATGATATTAAGGCCCTCTTTGGATCGTTTGTACCTTTCAAGCTAACCTTATGCATGCTTAAGCATGATTTTCCATTGTTAACCATTTTGAGCCTACATGTAAACCTTTTTCTTTCATTTACCAATTATATTTCCTCGCCTTAGCTTGAAAAACAAATATTTACCTTTCTAAGGAACTCATGAGCTTTAATTGGGATGTGTTTTTCATACTAAGTTTGGGAATTTCGAAGAAAAAAAAATCACACAATTGGTGAAAGAAAAGAGAAAAGTTGTGATTAAGTGGTGGTTGAATGAAATTTCATTTTTGGGTTTCATTTTTGGGCCTTCAAAATAAATTGGTGTTTAAGGAAAGGAGTTTAAATCATTGTAAATGAAGGTATAAGGAGTTTTGATCGTGTAAAAGAAAAAATCTAATCGTGATGATTCGAAGTCTTGTAAACAATTGTTTTATGCTCTTACATTTTGAGTTCCTTGGACTTTGTATTATCCATACCTTTCATTTCTCACTCACCTTACACCCTTGGCCCCATTACAACCTATAATAAAGACCTAAATTGATCTTAAATGTCATATGGTTGAATTGCCTGCATTTTATTACTTTTAAGTGTTTGGCATCCTTCTTGAGATCATATTAATGCAAGTTCTTCATCTTCCTATTTTGAGTTAACTCCTTTATGGTTTAACTCTAATCCCATGTCTATAACTGAGTGTTGCATTGTAGCCCTCTTCTGAGTGATTCATTTGTGAGAGGACAACTTTGGTGAGATTTGAAGTTGCATTTGTGCTTGGTATGATTTTTGAAATTGTGTGGAAACTAAGATTGGGGAATTTGTTGCATTTGGCTATCACACTACTACACTTTGAGCATATTATGTTTTGAACTTTGCCGCTTTGTGAATAATGTCTAAAATTGAACTTTTATTGTCAAAACGTTTAAGTCATGTGCATGAGTCATTTCTCTTCACAAAATGTTCGGAAAGATTGTTTTGAGTTTTTATTTTGATTTTGATTTTTTTTTGTTTTTGTGTTTTGTGTTTTGTTTTTATTTTTATGTTTGTTTTTGGTTTTGGTTTTGCTTAAGAACTAACAAATCTAATAAGTTTTCTAACCATTTTGTTTTGTAGAGTTAGAAAAACGTTTGTGGGTATCGTAACTGTTAAACCCTCAGGAGACACAACTCCTCCTACTAGGGATGCCTAGAGGTTTAAAGGCTTGTCGCATTCGCTCAATGCAATCGAGTTACCTACGAAAGTGGTCTAGTTAACTTCTTGTTTTGTTTTTAACTTTGTTTTGTGTTGTTTTGCTCGAGGACTAGCAAAATCTAGGTTTGGGGGTATTTGATCGGTTCATAATTGTATATCATTTTGTACCCTTCTAGCTTATGATTTGGTTATGTTTTTGAGTTAAACTTGTGCTTTTAATCCTTTTTGTGTTTATCTTTCAGTTCATTGAGCTTTAGGTAATAATGAGGGCTTTGGATAGTAAATGATGGAATCCATGCATGTTAGGGCCTAATTTGGATGAATGGATGAAGAGCTTAAAGACAAACTCATTTTGGCTACAGCCCCCTGCCAGTCCAGTTCCGTAGGTCATATTGCAAGCTTTGTTTCAGCAACCTACATAGCTCGGATGAGGCCACATTCTTCATGAAAGTTGTTCCAATGGGTGTATACTATAACATATCCAAAATTCAGCCCCATTGGATAAATATGGAGTCTGTTACCTAGCAAACACAGAACCATGCTCAGGATGGATCTTATCAGCGCGGAAAATGAGTTAGCAATTTGTTTCGGCCTTAACTTCTTCCTCCGACCTTGGATTGGCCCAAATAACATATGGCTGGAAAGAAGACATTCTGAACTTCAATTTCGAGTGCTTAAAGTCCTAATTTGATTAAGAGAAGCCCAAGTTGTAAGCCCTTGAAGTTGCTGGTCATGCTGACCTCAGCATGTGCTGGTTGGATGCTTGGTCATGGTGAGCTAGGTATGAGCTATCATTTCTGGTTGGAAGCTTGGTCATGGTGACATGAAGATGAGCTAGGGCTGCTGGTGAGATTTATTAGTGAAGTGCATCAACCATTTCAGATTTTATAATGGAAGTGTTGTATGCATTAGTGAAGTGCATCAACCATTTCAGATTTTATAAAACAAGTGTTGTATGCATTAGCCATACTTAATTCAGATTTTCAGCTTCCTTAGGCCTATATATAGTGAGGTTTCCCAAGCTTGTAAACACACCCCAAGGGGGGGAGCTCTCAAACACTTCTCTAGAGCTCCCTTCCCTTCTCTCCCTCAAATTCTCTTAGTTTCATTTTCTAGTTTTCAATTGTTATAATGAGATCTTTGTGCTGAAATTCTCCTTAAGTTTTTCCAAGTTCTACTTAATTTTCATTGTTATGTAAATTCTTTTCTTTAGTTTCAAGTTTGATTAGTTTCCAAGTTTCAATTATGATTTTTGTTCTTATTCATTATGCTTATAAGTTAATGTGCTAGTTTGAATGATTGATCACCATTTAGGCTTGCATGTTAGCTATCTTGGTTTGAATTAAGAGTAGACACCATGCTTTAATTCGAATTGAACTATGAATAGGAAGAGTATGTATGGACATTCGACAACAGGGATTAGATACATGCTTGGTTGTTTAAATTGTTCTTCTATGCTTAATGGGTTCCTAATGCTTAATTTTAGGTTAGACAACAAATGATCAAATTAGGGAATTAGGAACACAAGGTTATGACCAAACACCATGGCTTAATCATACATTAGCTAGAATCAATCCGTTAATCTAATTGAACTTGGGAACTTATCTACTTGAGTTAGTTATTTTCTTTCTTCCTTATTTTATTTATTTCCTTTCTTTTTCATTTCTGTTTTGTGTAGGAGAAATGAATTGGATCATTCAATCACCAATCCTCGTGGGATCGACCTCGCACTTACATACGCTATACTACCAAACGGCTCGTGCACTTGCGAGTATCACAAGTTGAGGATGCAACTGAATCCATTTTGGTGCAGCTGTATCTACACAACACAAACCCTATTCATTGCGGCATCTACGCATTTTCTGATTTTCCCGCATTCCTCGAGCTCCACAGCCTTCTGTCTTTACAACCGTCCCCAACTAATTTGTCACGTCGTGCCCTTTCTGAACGAGCGCGTTCAGCAAAGTCGTCACGGCCGGTAATTTCTGCTTGTAGATCTACGGCGCCGCTCTGTGTCGACACTGAAGGAAACCTTTAGAAAATCATGAGTTTCATTTGAACATCAACATAGATAAATAAAATCATGGCAACGGAAGCTTAAGCATGCATCTATGAGTTCAAAAACAAAAACTTTTCCCATGAATCTTTTAAGCCTAGTGATAGTTGTACTACTTTCTTAGAACATACTTCTAGTAAGATTGGAAGGAGGAGTTACCCTTGGTGAGTGCTTTCAACCCTATGATCGAATTCCACCAAAGTTGTTGAAGCTTGAATGGCTCCTTCAAAATCTCCACCTTGTTGTTGAAGCTTGAATGACTCCTTCAAAACTTCAACTTAGGAGGTTCTCCAAAAGTCACCAAAATAGGTAACCTCTAAGTCTCTTCACCAACTAGAGCTTGAGAAGAAGATGATGAGCTTAGTGAGAGGATGATGCTAGTGATCCCTCACTAAGATGGTATGAAAGTGTAGAGAGAGTTTTTGGAAGACTAGAGCTTTCTTTCTCTCTCTTGTTTTTCACTAATGACCCCTTAGGCTTCAAAAAGATGATAGTCATCTTTTTCTTGAGTCAACAAGTTGACTCTAGGAACCAAAAGCCCATATGAACGTCCATCCCTTGAAATTGGGCCTCTTGGGCTCAATTTAATTTATGTTGTCATACAACCCAATCTCCATGTCCAAAAGGATAAAGCCCAATGAGCCCGGAATTCAAAATTCTCGTTTGAAGCCTATTTCGACATCACATGTCGTTTAAATTAATTCCATAATTAATTTTGCCTTAACCAATTAACAAAGCTTAATTGATCTCTTCAATTCATCATCTCCATAACGGTTTCTCAAATAACTCAAGTTTAACGGTGTGTGATCCACTAGGTTCTAATTAGCAAGGTCGTGGGCAATTTGAACCCTTCGTAATTGATTATGAATTAAAACCCCTTTTTAATTCTCCCTATTAGTTAGGATCATTAGTCCTTAGGGCTTCCACCATCCATGAGTGACACCTAGCAGTATGTCATGGATATCCAAGCTAAGTAGAATAAGCAGAGAACCTATTCAGTTGGAATTACAATGCAATACGGTCCTTCCCTATTAAAATGCTTTTAATCTCATTACTAGGGCATGGTGCATGTCAAAACCCCTAATGAGATTGTCAGGTCTTATATGATTTGTATTAGTATGACAAGAACATCCTTCTAAGTCATACCGAATACTCTGATCAGAGATTTGCTTAATCATATCTTCCGAGCATTCTCCTTCTTTACTAAAGGATAGAGATTCCATGTTGTATACTCACATGTTTCCATGAGTCAATCATGAATCCCAACAATGCTTGTAACACATCCGTGATTAGGACATGTCTTTATAGCATCATCAAAGATCCACAACCTTCCCACAAGACAACCATGGTGCCTCAGGTCTAAGGACTAATTTGCATTATTGCAACTTGGAGTTTCTTGTTTGACATATAAGTAAAATTTCCATACAAGAAACTCTCGTTTGATCGCGTTAAGTGAACTCATTCTCCATTGAGCACCTACATACTTGTCTTAGTGTCTCCACATGAATGACTTGAGACCAGTCATCCTTCCAATTGAGAAGACATAGCATGTACCGGTCTTTCCGGATTGTTAGTGCCCATTTGACAATCCTATGACTAGGAACATTTAGGGCATGAAGATAATAGAGGAAAGGTCTCCTGAATCTAACTTACTTAGATTACTTTCTCTCTATCTCACATCCCTTGGACTTATTGTTTAAGCATGTGTAACTGTTAATGAGACATTTACTAATAAACAATAAACTTGCCCTTTAAGAGGATTAAACATAAGTCTAATACATGAAATATCCTTAAAAGATTACATCATATGATTGGCTTTTAGGGCATATTTCCAACAGATACGTCGCTCCTGCTTGGTTGCCCGTGACTTACCAGGAGATGACATCAGAACCCACGTTTTAGAATCCAATTCAAGTTTCATTTTAAATAAAAAAAATTACAAAATTTAAAAATAAAAACGTGTGGGCTTCGGAATTCATTATGGGTCGGGTTTCACTATGGTTTGGGTTTCAAAATTGTGAGCTTTGGGCTTCAAAGTTTTTTGGGTTTCAGTTTGCGGAAGCCTGTGTGATTAGGGGTTACTGTTTCATTTTTGTTTGTTTGTTTTGTAATTTTTATTTTACTTTATTTTTGTATTTTAATTATTGTATTTTGTGATTTTTATTTGCTTTAATACCTTTCATTTGTTGTTATGACACTACTTGTGGCTAATTTTTAAACATTGAGGACAATGTTCATTTCTAGGTTTGGGGGTATTAGAATTTAGCAAGTAATTTTGATTTTTCTTTATTTTTTTCATCATTATTTTTTCATTTTCTTTTTATTTCAGTCTTGTTTTTTTTTGTTTTTTGTTTAGTCACTTTCCAAATACATATGATGAGATTGTGATAAATGTTTGCACAACTTAAATGAAAATTGGATTTCATTTTATTTTATTCTTAAAAAAATAATTTGGCATCGTTCTAGCATGATATATTTGAAACCTTCTTAAAATTTGCCATCTGTTTCATAATTTTCCAATTAAAGGATTTGCATGATCCAAAGAATTGTATCAAGCATAAAGTAGACTTATATAACCATTTAAAGCGAGATTTTGAGCCTTGCACTTTAATTCATGAGTGTTATACACACTCTTATTTTCTTGTCATTGATCGGTTCATAATTGTATATCATTTTGTACCCTTCTAGCTTATGATTTGGTTATGTTATTGAGTTAAACTTGTGCTTTTAATTCATTTTCTATTTTGATAAGTCCATAATTTCATACACTTGCATGCCTTCTTTACTTAGTGATTTTGCTTAGTTTCTCTTTATTTTGAGTCACTTACCTATGTTTGTGTGTTTTGTAGGTTAAGATAGCAAGAGATAACATTTGATGCAATCCATGCATGTTAAGGGCTTATTGGCATATGAGGAATATGAGCTTAAAGACAAACACATTTTGGCTACAACCCCTTTCCAGCCCAATTTCGTAGGTCAACTTCTTGGCCTTGGATCAGCATGCTATGGGGCTCGAATGAGGTGAAGCTCTTCATGAAACTTGTTTCAATGGGTGTCTACTACAACATATCCAAATTTCAGCCCAATTGGACATTTGTGGAGTGCTCAGCCCGTCCAACACCCAACCTTGCTCAGCAGGATTTGCAGCTGCCAGCTTTGAGCCTTATCTCCTCCTTTAAGCCATGTGCCTCACCCATGCTGCAACTGACTTTGGATCCAACATAATGAGTGAAGTGGGGAGGCATTCCAGCTATGAAATTCTAAAGGAGCAAGTTGGTACATGCTGGAGTTATTATAGAGAAAGCATGTGCATGCATGTAAAGCAAAGAAATGAAATGAAGTCAATTCCAGTCTCTGTTCGGCAGCCAACTTGCAAGGCCCAAAACGCACACTTCTACTGCTCCGATGGGAATACTTTCTTCATAGAAGTTGTTCCAATGGGTGTCTAGTATAACATATCCAAATTTGAGCACCATTGGATATGTTTTGAAACCTCTGGCCTTCCTACACCAAGACTGGTTCAGAAACCTCGTTTTTCAGCAACCAAAAGGCAACCACATGGGTTGGCAACCAAAAGGCAACCACATGGGTTGGCAGCAAAGGCAGCCACAACTGATCACCTTTGAACCCATGTGAAGATGCTTGAGGTGCAGCAAAAGAAGTATGGGATGAGATTGATTCCAACCACACTAACATAGACAAGATGAAGTGTGAGTTATGGGTTGTATTAAAAGAGGAATGGTGGTGTTGGAATCCATCATGATGTTCCTCCCTCTTAGCCCTATAAATAGAGAAGCCTTCAAGCTTCATAAATCACACCCCAAGGGGGGGAGCTCTCAAACACTTCTCTAGAGCTCCCTTCCCTTCTCTCCCTCAAATTCTCTTAGTTTCTCTTTCTAAGTTTTCAATTGTTGTAATGAAATTCTGAAATTCTGATTAAGTTTTTCTTAGTTTCACTTTACTTTTCATTGTAATGTACATTCTTTCTTAAGTATTCAAGTTTAATTAGTTTCCAAGTTTCAATTATGATTTTTGTTCTTATTCATTATGCTTATAAGTTAATATGCTAGTTTGAATGATTGATCACCATTTAGGCTTGCATGTTAGCTATCTTGGTTTGAATTAAGAGTAGACACCATGCTTTAATTCGAATTGAACTATGGATAGGAAGAGTATGTATGGACATTCGACAACAGGGATTAGATACATACTTGGTTGTTTAAAATGTTCTTCTATGCTTAATGGGTTCCTAATGCTTAATTTTAGGTTAGACAACAAATGATCAAATTAGGGAATTAGGAACACAAGGTTTTGACCAAACACCATGGCTTAATCATACTTTAGCTAGAATCAATCCGTTAATCTAATTGAACTTGGGAACTTATTTGCTTGAGTTATTTCCTTTTTTCTTGTTTTATTTATTTTCTTTTTTCATTTCTGTTTTGTGTAGGGGAAACAAATTGGATCATTCAATCACCAATCCTCGTGGGATCGACCTCGCACTTACATATGCTATACTACCAAACGGCTCGTGCACTTGCGAGTATCACAAGTTGAGGATGCAGCTGAATCCATTTTGGTGCAGCTGAATCGAAGCAACAGTCATCTAAGTTATTGTTTGATCTCATTATTCATCGATTTGATTGAGCACTCGAAAGTCATTCATTATTATGCAATTTAATTACATGACATTTAAGAAATGATATTAAGGCCCTCTTTGGATCGTTTGTGCTTTTCAAGCTAACCTTATGCATGCTTAAGCATGATTTTCCATTGTTAACCATTCTGAGCCTACATGTAAACCTTTTCTTTCATTTAACCAAGGCTTATTTATGTACATGCCCCATGTGCTTTCAAAGTTGTCTCAAATTACCACATGTGCTTTGAAACGTCTCAAAATACTCCTTACACTTTTAAAAATTGTCTTACGTTACCCGTTCCGTCAGTATTAAGAGACGTTCCGTTACGTGGTGTGGGCCCCACTTCTTTTAAATTGCTTAACAATGGAGAATAGGGGTTATTCAGTTTTAGAAAATGGGAAATTGGGAGAAGAGGGTAGGGTTTATGAAAATCTGTCTAGGATTTTTGGTGCACTATTCTACTCCACTAAGGTGCTGCCCTCCTTATCACTGCCATTTGAGCTTATGCACAGTAGGGTTTGGCATATTCAAAACCCTAAGGATTCCATTTTTCCAGTGCTCCATCAATGGCGGGTTGAAGGGGAAGACGTGAAGCAGCCCGAGCTCCAAGGTTTCATCAAGCGGCTCCGAGGGTATCGTCGCTACGGCCATGCTCTGCAGATTTCAGAGTGGATGAGTGATGAACTGAATAACCCTAGCCCTCTTCTTAATCCTAGCCCTCTTCGCCCAATTTCCCCTTTTTTGAAACTGAATAACCCTTAATCTCCATTGTTAAGCGATTTAAAAGACGTGGGGCCCACACCACATAATAGAACTTCTCTTAATACTGACGAAACGGGTAACGAGTTCATAAACATGCGGCACGCCCAATTCCGAGTTGTAACGAAGGATGAAACATCTAGAAACGAAAAGGATGTAATGATAATTTAAAATTTGCTACAGTACCCCCGGCTTTTGGGCCACCACTGCCACGGTTGGCCCCCAAATCCGGCGGGACTGGGATCAAAACGTCAAGCTCGACTTCCTCTTCATATCCCATGCCTTCGGCACGGCCCGAAAACTTGGGCCGGGCTGGGATAAAAAAATAGGTCCAATGGACCAGGCCGGCCCATGGCCTGACGTGGGCCAGGCTTGGCCCAAGCCCGGCCCACTTAACTTTTTTTTTTCTTCTCAAAAAGTCAAAATGCAATAATTTAACATCTAATGTCATTGTTTATATGTTTTTTTTAATCATAAACATATATTTGATGTCTTTCATTTTAGGGAAATTACTTGGGTCCTTAATTAATTAAACATATCAACTACAAATTAATTAAACAACATTGGACTTGATATTTAATCAATACATATGACATATATGCTTCTCTTATAATCAAAGCAAGATATTTCTTCACATATAAAATAATAAGTTGTTTAAAGATGAAAAGTTGAAGTGGACTTTGTGGAGTTGGACACTTTTTGTCCTCCGCCCCTTCATATTGTTTTGATGTTTGATTGATTAATGTTTTCAAATAGTTCATCATTTCTTGCCTCTAATTATATTTTTAATGTTTATAATTTGAATTTTCTAGTGGAAAAAAAAATCAAGTGGAAAAAAATTCAAATTAAATGGGTTGGTTCTTGGGCTCGAGTATGGCACGAGCATGAGCACGGGCACATCACGAGCTCAGCCCAGCCCGTTTTAATGTGGACATGGGCTTTGAGCTGGGCCGGAATCAATGATTTTATTAAATGGGCCGGCACGGTACGGCCCAATAAGTTTAATGGGTCGGCCCGGCATGGCACGAAAATGTTAAAAGCACGAGTTTAAATAAGATGGGCCAGCCCGACACGGCCCGTTTGACACCTCTACCTCCAGTAGGCTGCAGAAGCCTGGGATTGCAAATTCATGAGTTAAATACAGACACTCAATACATTAATAACAAGGTGAAAGACAATCTTACAAACTACGGCTCTAACACACATAGAACACATACCTTCAAACATTTAAATGCTTTGACAAATGATGTATTTGGTATATGGGTTCCACGACACAAGTCTACCAAAAGACCACATCTATATACAGTTAGGGCTCGTTTGGTACACCGTATTAGACTTTGGATAGGAATAAATAGTCCATGTCAGGTGTTTGGTGTCAACTTGTATTATTTAATTACCTGACTATTTTATACGGGTTGGGCTTTTAATACTCTCCTTACCTGACTAACTAATACAACCCACACACTCCGGTTTAGATAATACACGCTTAATTATACGGCTAGAGAAAAAGAACACGCGTTCTACGAGAAAAATCTTCTTCTCCCTAGGGTTTTTCTCTGCTATCTTCTCCACAGGTTATTTTCTTCACTCTTCTTCAGGTATTCATCTCTCACCTCTCTCTCTCTCTTTTTCATACTCTCTCCAATATGTTTATTCTCTCTTCTTTATATATTTCATCTTTTATTAAATTTTTGTGGAAATTAGGTTATGAATTATTTCTTTGTCCATGTTTTGCTTTTTGTTTGATGTTTTCCACTTTTTCACTCTGTTGAGAACTAGAAACAAAGATAACAATTGAAAAGAATATTATATTATATATATAGAGAGAATTTGTTTTGTTTTGTTTGCTGTCTTCGATTTTTTTTTTCTTTTCATTATTTATGCGTACTGTTTATGTTTTTCATTGGCTAATATGAATTAACCAGCGTATCCTATATCAAACTTCTCTTCCTCATATTATTTCGAATCCTATGCGAGCTTTCGGGTAATATGACATAAATATGAAATTATTTACATGCCCTGTTTCCATCAAGTTCTCACATCCAAAACTGAAAGGCCTGTGGCAGCTAGGAGAATAACAAAAGGAGGCCCACCACCTCTACTTTTCGCACCATCAGCCTTTGCCATACTTTTTATTAATTACCTGTGTTATTACAGATTGTTAGGAAAAAGATTTCATAAAGAATGTTAGGAAAAATTATGAACAGATTGTTGATTCTAGTTAGGTTTATGCAAGCGGGATGTTATTTTGTAGCTATGTTGCACCGATACGGATACGGGTACGGCGATACGATACGATACGATACGCCAATACGGCAAATTTCCAAAAAATAGGATACGGGTACGGCACCGATACGGCGATTAAAATAATATATATTTAAAAATAATAATATAGCATATGAAGTTTGATATAAAAAAAACAATTAATACATATACAAAACAATTCATAGGCAGCTGTTTCCAAAATATTTTAAAGAATATATTATATACCCAACCCATATAATATAGCATATACGTACCTATTATCTAATTAACAACAATTCCAACTTCACAAACTAACCACACAACAATTTTTAAAATTATATACCCAAACCCAACTAACAAAACAGCAAAGCAGCTTATTAAAAGAAAACAGAAAGAAAACCTTGAGCTGCTGCGTAAGAAACCCCAAATGAATATGAGATGGCGACGGCTATGGGTGCGACGGCCAGGTGCGACGGCTGTTGTGCCTCAAAAGAGGTTTCTTTTAAAAGTTATAAACTCGCAAGCGCACGAATCGAATATAGCATAAGCGTGTAAGAGCGAGATCGTACCCAAGGGATTGCGTGTAAAGATAGAAAACCAATTATACCCAAGTTAATTTCATTGCCAACCTAGTTGATTTAAATGGTGATTTGTTTGTTCATAAAAAAAAATTAAATAAAGCATAAAACAAATATGGAAATGACAATAAACTGAAATTAAGATTTACATTTATAAGAAAAATAACTGAGGTATTAGAATCCACACCATTATTCCATAAGATTCTAATTATTTATCTTTCTATTCCCATGGAGTAGCAATCTAGAAATCAATCTACTGCTTTCTCAAGATTTATCAATTAAGCTTGTAATTTATATCATAAGTAAATTTTCCTTCCCTTCATAAGTACAAATTCTAAGCATAAAATGTAAACAGAATTATTTAACTACAAAGGATCAAAGTTTCCTAAGCATCCTATGTGAAAAAGTTCATTTGAATAACAAAATATCAAAGAAATTTGTAAATTAGAAATAAAAACCAAGGATGAATTAATAGATTAATCCAAACTCTTAACTACCACAAATACATGTTATATGTCACAATACATGATAGAAGTGGTGAAAAGAAGATTAATCTATTAATCATGTGAAGTGAAAATTATAATCATTGAATACCACAATATTTGAGAATTGATAATAAAAACTAGAACTTTATTTAATAATGGTGTTTCATCCAACCTTAGTTAAGTAATTTAAATAGACATAATTAATATTTAAAACAAAACAAAGAAACTAAAATACATAATTTACATGAGAACTAGGAAAGGAAGAACAAGTTTAAAAGAGTTATTAGCTCTTGGTTCTTTCCTTTCCATCATTGTTCTCTCTCTTCCTCACTCTTTCTCTCTTTGCCTTGCCGTGTGTTTCTCCTGAATTTCTCTATCCACTCTCTCTTGAGTTGCTGCCTATTTATAGAAGCATGAAGTCCCTTTCATTCCAGCTGTATGTGCAATCTGTCCCTCATGAACCTGTCTTGGTGTGTGACAGCCTGTGGATTGAGTTTTTATCCAATTGCTCCAAGTTTTGGATATGTGTTAGTCGACATCTTAATGAACAAATTTCATGAAGGATATTTATTCATTTGAGCATGGGAGAATTCGGTTTTCAGGCCTGCAAATGGACTGTACAGCATGAGCTGTAAAAGGCAAAGTCATCAAATCCAACTCGAGTTCTTCTCTCTTTTTGCAACACATTGCCTATTTCTCCTCCTTCTCATGCCATTGGTGGAAGACAATTAATATCTACAAACAACCACTCATTAAATACAAAAACAAAGATTGGAAATCACCAATACAAATACTCTAATAGATTTACATAATACAAAAGAAAATACTAACAAATATAAATTTAAGGATAAAACTTGTATTAATTTTGTGCTCATCAACGGCCATGGGTGCGACTTCTCTTCCTTCTTCCTTCTTCCTCTTTCCTTCTTCCTCCGTCTTCTGTTTTGTTTGCTGTTTGAATGAGACCCAAAAAAACCTAGCCTCTCGACATAGGCAGAGTGTTTGAACTTCTAAGTTTTAATTTTACCCCAAATATTTAATAACCTTCAAAATCACCCCCAAATTTTCCAATTATTTTCACTTTTACCCCCTGACGTATCGAAAACGTATCGCGACCGTATCGTGACCGTATCGATGAAGTATCGGAGCCGTATCGCAAAGTCAACAGGTCAGAAAAGTCCACGATACGCCACGTGGCGTATCGGATACGTATCGGAGCCGTATCGGAGCCGTATCGTATCGGGGGCGTATCGGATACGCGCATACCCCAAAAATCCGGCGTATCGGTGCATCGGAGTTTTGTAGTCTTCTGTCATGTAAGTGGAATAGGAACAGACATTAAGTTGTAGTTGAATTCATATAATTTATTTATATTTTCTTGTAGTAGACTCTTTGGATGTGTTTGTAATAGACTATTTGTTTTGATAAGTAGAAGTTATTTTATTTGTTCTTCCAACTTTTTTTTCTTAATTATATATATGCAAATTATATTGTCTATATTGGCTATAGGAATGGAGAGTGGACAGTCTAGTTAATCAAAAGGAAGTAGAAGGGTGTGGAAAGCACATGAGGAAGAAGCATTATTGACCATACTTGAGGATGTAGTCAACCGTGGTTTACGATGTGATAATGGTTCCTTTAAATCTGGAACAATGACCCAAATTGAAAAATCATTGGCTGAGAAATTTCCCAATACTGATTTAAGGGTAGTCCCACATATTGAGTCCAAGATGAGATTTTGGAAAAAATTGTATGGGATAATATTTGACATGATTAACAAAAGCGGTTTTGCTTGGAATGATTCTTTGAAATGCATTGAGGTTGATAGTGATGAAGCAAGGAACACTTATGTGCAGGTTAGTACATCTGTTAAGTAATTTGTAATTCTTATATTTGTTATACTTATAGTTTTATTTATATTTTTTTTTCATTTTGATGCAGCATAATAAGGATGTTGATGGTTGGAGGGGGGAAACAATGTCTAATATATGATAGGTTGAAGAATATATTTGGGAAGGACCGAGCAACTGGTAGAGGGTCTGCAACTCCCACTGAAATGATGAATGAGCCTGTGCATAACATTGATGTCAATGATGATGATGAGGAAGTTGAAGTTGAACAAGATCATTCTGCCTCTTTGCCAAGATCAAATCAACAAAACTCAGCTGGCTCAAGCAGTCGAAACCGCAAACGAAATGCAGATACTGATATTCAAAAGGAAATGGCTAAAGCATTTGGTGAGATGATTTCTGAGTCTGTTGACCAATTGAAAACTATAACAAATAGTTTGGTGAAAGGATCAGAACCAAGACCTGACATTGCTGCTGAATTGGCAAAGATGGACTTGTCTATTAATGACCAAATTAAGGCACTGCGGCTAATTTTGGAGAAAGCAAGTGATGAGAGAACATTCCTGACATTGGATGGTGCTATGAGAAAAGCATGTGTTCTTCTCTTACTTGGGCAAGGGAGCTGTGATTAACTCTTTGATGTAGTTTAGTTTATGAACAATTTTTCCTTTTGCTATTGTTTTATGAGATATTACAATTATGATAATGGGTTGTATGAAAAAAAAATCTTGGCAAAAAAATTGAAAAACAAATCTTGTCATATGAATCTTACGAAAAAAAAAAATCGTGTCATTTCAATTTCAATTTCTACTTAAATTATCAAAGAATTTTTTGAAAAAATAGTCTGATCTGATGTTATCCGGAACAGCACCAAACACCGTATAACTTAGTCAGACTATTTATCCGGAACAGCACCAAACGCCTTATAATATTATGGATAAATAGTCAGTACTCTCCGGAACAGATTAATACTATCCGACATAAATTAGTCAGTACAGTCCCACTGGAAGACCATTGATGATTTCAACCTAAGCAAAAATAAATCTTAAATTAATTTTGAATGCATGTATGAGAAGTAGTTTTAAAAAGAAAATCATTCTATTGGTTAGAAACTAAACTAAGCACCTTTCCTTACCTTGAATTTATTATCACAAAACATCTCAAGGGCTTGTTCCCTTGATACCTCAATGCGTTTAATAGGTTGTTTCCCCTGGGGAAATATATTACAACTAACCAGTCAAGGATTCATAACAAGTAATGAAAGAGCACAGTTTCCTCCATACCACAAGTTTACATGAATTCTATTACAAGAAAACAAACAATACCTTAACAGCCTTCTCTGTCCATGATTCGATTTGCTTAAAGTGTTCATCATTCAAGCCAAAATCTCCATAAAATGCATCATAGTAGAAACCCTGCAATTGAATTCAATAATTCCATAAGGGAACCAAATGAGAAACAACAAAAACACATAGCAAAAACCATGAAATATATTTTAGAAGACCATAAAAAGAAAAAATCTTCTCAAAACTGGGACCACAAAACTTGAACGATCCTAGTAGTTGAATTGCACGCGAAGAAAACCACATACGCAAACAAAAATTCTAGGCAACATATTGGTCAACCAAAGAAGGAGACAAAATATTCAGAAAATATATAAAATATTACATTTAAATTAACAACTAGCTAGTACGATTATTTAAAAACCTATTTGCTAGTGGCACACATATCAATCTTTCCGAACATTTTTAAAGCTTTTTTTTTACTCCCCCAAACAAAACAATCTTTCCGAACATTTTTCGAAGAGAAACGACTCATGCACATGACTCAAAAGTTTTAAAAATAAAAGCTCAATTTTAGACATCATTCACAAAGCGGCAAAGTTCGAAACATAACATACTCAAAGTGTAGTAGTGTGATAGCCAAATTCAACAACTTCCCAAATCTTAGTTTTCGCACAATTTCAAAAATCATACAAAGCACAAATTCAACTTCAAATCTCACCAAAGTTGTCCTCTCACAAATGAATCACTCAGAAGAGGGCTACAATGCATCACTCAGTAATAAACACGTGATTAGAGTTAAACCATAAACTACTTAACTCGAAATAGAAAGATGAAGAACTTGCATTAATATGATCTCAAGAAGGATGTCAAACACTTAAAAATAGGAAAATGAATGCAATTCAACCACATGACATTTAGGGTCAATTTAGGTCTTTTACATAGGTTGTAATAGGGGCAAGGGTGTAAGGTGAGTAAGAAATGAAAGGTATGGATAATAAAAGTCCAAGGAACTCACAATATATAAGCATAAAACAATTGTTTTCAAGACTTCGAGTCATCACGATTAGGCTTTTTTATTTCATTTTTTATTTATAATAAATATTACATGATCAAAACTCCTTATACCTTCATTTACATTTACTCATTTATTTGATTTGAACAAACACCAATTTATTTTGAGGCCAATAGAGAACCCAAAAACGAAATTTCAATCAACCACCACTTAGTCACAACTTTTCTCTTTTCTTTCACCAAATGTGTGAATATTTCCTTTTCGAAACGTGACATCCCTTCCTAAACTTTGACAGGACCCGACCCAAAGTCAATCCGAGTCGCATTCCTCACAAGACTCAGGGGACACTTAGTCAACCTGAGCCGCATTCCTCTCAGAACTCGGGGGACATGTAGTTAGCCTGAGAACGCACATCCTCACATAACTCAGGGAACATGTAGTCAGCCTGAGAACGCACATCCTCGCACCATGTGGTTCAGGTGTCCCCAAAATTCGATTAATAAACCATTCCCAACTATGCACAACTAAACACAATATAATATCCTTGGAAAGTAAAAGCGGTTACATAGTAATTCATAAACATTAAATCATCCAATAACACTCAACCATATACTTTAATAATAATCAAAATAATAAATAAATAAATAAATAAATATAATAATAATAAATAATAACACCTAGAGATTCCATTACTTCCAATAATGCATAATCTTCGAATATCAAAAATAACAGGAATACCATAAAATACTATAATATAGTCTCAAAATCCAACCATAATCAAAATAATTTGCATAACAGTCAAGCCTCGTTTATAGGATCGTTCTTGCTCTTCTCGAAGGATGAAACTACCTCGGAAGACTTTCGGTCAACCAAGTGGTAAAACTTCCCAAATCAGGTCAACTGGGCCCGTGGGGCCCATGACCTCCGATTTCCAATCTGAAAGTTCCTATAGGTTCAACAAGCTATAATAAACATGTCCTGTCAATTTGATTCGAATCGTACGGTCGGATCGCTCGCGATCGCACGTCCGGATGGTTATCGTTTATCATAAACTTAAATTATTGAATTGGAGCATCCGGGACTCCGATTCACAATCCACGAATTCTTACACGATCATAGAGATGCCTAGATCAACATATTTTGAATTGGAATAGATCCATTGGTCCGACCATATCGAACCCGGATAACACCCAATATGTGATATCTGATCGATGGTCAAATGATAACCAATATCAAATCCGAGCATACCGTCGTGCTCGGGACGACATGGAGATTAATCTAGAACCCAAGGATCCACCACAAATTGTCCCACGCACTGCCACAACGCGTGGGTATCGGAAAATCTCCAAACAACGGGTCAAGACCTATACCTACATGATCAGAACAATGAATGAAGCAATTTTTGTTTGGACCATAGCCAAAAAGTGACCGAAAATAGCCGGAATTATGAGCCCAAAAAGGCCAAAACTTTAAGCGATAAATTTAGTTTCAAAATGTAGAAATTAATCCTAAACAATCCAACCATCAGCTAGAACACATTGAGAGGATGAAAAAGCATACTTAGTTCGAAGAAATTAGTGGCCGGAATAGCCGAAACGAGCGATGGAAATTTTGGGTAAAAATCGATTGGGTTTTTTGATATTTCGGAGATAGGAGGCGACGGTTAGGGCGACGAAGGGGTGGGATATGAAGAGGAAGTCGAGCTTGACGTTTTGATCCCAGTCCCCCCGGATTTGGTGGCCGGTCGTGGCAGTGGTGGCCCAAAAGCCGGGGGTACTGTAGCAAATTTTAAATTACCATTACATCCTTTTCGTTTCTAGACGTTTCCTCCTTCGTTACAACTCGGAATTGGGCGTGCCGCATGTTTATGAACTCGTTACCCGTTTCGTCAGTATTAAGAGAAGTTCTATTACGTGGTGTGGGCCCCACGTCTTTTAAATCGCTTAACAATGGAGATTAAGGGTTATTCAGTTTCAAAAAAAGGGGAAATTGGACGAAGAGGGCTAGGGTTATTCAGTTCAGCACTCATCCACTCTGAAATCTGCAGAGCATGGCCGTAGCGACGATACCCTCGGAGCCGCTTGATGAAATCTTGGAGCTCGGGCTGCTTCACGTCTCCCCGTTCAACCCGCCATTGATGGATCACTGGCAGAATGGAATCCTTAGGGTTTTGAATATGCCAAACCCTGCTGTGCATAAGCTCAAATGGCAGTGATAAGGAGGGCAGCACCTTAGTGGAGTAGAATAGTGCACCAAAAATCCTAGACAGATTTTCATAAACCCTACCCTCTTCTCCCAATTTCCCCTTCTCACCCAATTTCACCTTTTTGAAACTGAATAACCCTTATTCTCCATTGTTAAGCAATTTAAAAGAAGTGGGGCCCACACCACGTAACGGAACGTCTCTTAATACTGACGGACCGGGTAACGTAAGACAGTTTTTAAAAGTGTACGGAGTATTTTGAGACGTTTCAAAGCACATGTGGTAATTTGAGACAACTTTGAAAGTACATGGGGCATGTACATAAATAAGCCTTGGTTAAATGAAAGAAAAGGTTTACATGTAGGCTCAGAATGGTTAACAATGGAAAATCATGCTTAAGCATGCATAAGGTTAGCATGAAAAGCACAAACGATCCAAAGAGGGCCTTAATATCATTTCTTAAATGTCATGTAATTAAATTGCATAAGAATGAATGACTTTCGAGTGGTCAATCAAATCAATGAATAATGAGATCAAACAACAACTTAGATGACAAGAAAATAAGAGTGTGTATAACACTCATGAATTAAAGTGCAAGGCTCAAAAGCTCGCTTTAAATGGTTATATAAGTCTACTTTATGCTTGATACAATTCTTTGGATCATGCAAATCCTTTAATTGGAAAATTATGAAACAAATGGCAAGTTTAAAGAAGGTTTCAAATATATCATGCTAGAACAATGCCAAATTATTTTTTTAAGAATAAAATAAAATGAAATCCAATTTTCATTTAAGTTATGCAAACATTTATCTCAATCTCATCATATGTATTCGGAAAGTGACTAAAAAAAAAAAAAACAACAAGACTGAAATAAAAAGAAAATGAAAAAATAATGATGAAAAAAATAAAGAAAAATCAAAATTACTTGTTAAATTCTAATACCCTCAAACCTAGAAATGAACATTGTCCTCAATGTTTAAAAATTAGCCACAAGTAGTGTCATAACAACAAATGAAAGGTATTATAGCAAATAAAAATCACAAAATATAATAATTAAAATACAAAAATAAAGTAAAATAAAAATTACAAAACAAACACACAAAAATGAAACAGTAACCCCTAATCACACAGGCTTCCGCAAACTGAAACCCAAAAAACTTTGAAGCCGAAAGCTCACAATTTCGAAACCCAAACCACGGTGAAACCCGACCCATAATGAATTCCGAAGCCCACATGTTTTTATTTTTAAATTTTGTAATTTTTTTATTTAAAATGAAACTTGAATTGGATTCTAAAACGTGGGTTCTGATGTCATCTCCTGGTAAGTCACGGGCAACCAAGTAGGAGCGAAGTGTCGACTAGGAGCGAAATGTCGACATAGAGTGGCGCCGTAGATCTACAAGCAAAAATTACGGGCCGTGATGACTTTGCTGAACGCGCTCGTTCAGAAAGGGCACGACGCGACAAATTAGTTGGGGACAGTTGTAAAGCTAGAAGGCTGTGGAGCTCGAGGAACGCGGGAAAATCAGAAAATGCGTAGATGCTGCAATGACTAGGGTTTGTCATAATTGACATCTATAAAAGGGAAAGATATGGGGAAAATACAAAATCAGAAACACATAAAAGAGAAAAGAAAGAAGAAAAGATAGAAAGAAATCAAGTGGCGTCTTCCTTCCCATTTCGTTGGATCTCAACCTAGCTCAACCGACTCAGACATGACAGTAAACGACTCAATACTCCTAGACAACGATGTTGCCACTGGAGTTGTGAGAAATTTAGTGACTCCCAAAGATATACATGTGTTGGGGACAAGGGATGAAAACCGAGTCGTTAGCGATGCCATGGCATTGAGTGTGCAGAGTATGACATGTGTTGCAAGTGTGGGTTATCGCCTAATTGCGAAATCCAATGAGGTTGAGGTGCTTAAGGCTCAGTTGGCGGCGGAGCGGAGTTTGGTTGAGGAATGTCAGGGTGTTATAATTGGTCGAAGTAACAAGCTCACACCCTTTTTACATTTGTTAAAGCAAACACGTTTGCCCCTTCTGAATGCATTGCTTGTCACAATCTTATAAACCCACCACACTTTGGTGGCTAATTTTCATTATATTGATGACCTGTCAATATCATATAAATTGGAGTTAAGTACGTGGACTACTTACACTACCATCAAACACGTTTGACCCTTCTGAATGCATTGCTTGTCACAATCTTATAAACCCACCACACTTTGGTGGCCAATTTTCATTATATTGATGACCTGTCAATATCATATAAATTGGAGTTAAGTACGTGGACTACTTACACTACCATCCTTTAGGTTTCAAGTGTTTTTCGTGTGTTTACACTAATATTCTTTGAGGTTTCAAATTGTTTTCATAAAAAATTCTCCAATTAATTTTCCAAATTAAAATTATGTAATGTCATAAAAATAATTTAAGCAAATAACAAAGTTAATCTCGAAAATTAGATTGCACATGTATCTAATCATTGAGGTTGACTTTGTCATTTGTGTAGTTTCTTATATGACATTAATAATGTTTAGATGAAAAATTAACGAAATAATTTTTGTAAAAACAATTTGAAAACTTAGGGACCGGACCAAAAACCTTAAGGCATGTAAGAGAGAGAGAGAGAGAGAGAGAGAGAGATTAAACTATATCCAGCTCCAGTTAAATCTTACATTTGACCCCGGAATTAAAAGCGGCCCACCTTGCATTTTTTATCAAGGTTTGGTGTTCCAATTTGCCCCTAGCATCATCTCAAGTAATATATAAATTAAAATAAGAATAAACTCATTTAAAATATTTAAATTTAAAAAATAATAAATTAACATATTTATAAATCATAGCAACCCATAAATCAATATGTTCTTGTTATGAAGGGGATAGAGTATGGTGGTAGGTCGGGAAGCGAGCGAAGGTTTAGGGTATAGTTTAGGACTTGAAAAAAAATTTCGAAGATTGAATACAAGTTTTAAATACTTAAAACTATTTTTGGATGATCAAAATAATTGTTCCAGTTATATAAATTATCAGAACTGATTTTTTGAAATAAGAAACTATTTTTATTTGGAGATTAAATCCTTATTTTAAAGTCAAAAAATTAATTTAAAACAATTAAATATAATTAAATAAAAAATTAAACTTCATCAGAAAATTGCAAAATTAATTAAAAAAATATTAACTATTTTCGAAATAATTAAAATAATATGTTATAACTACTTAATTAAACTAAAACAATAATAAAAACTAATTCACTAAATTTAATTAAGCATACTATAATTTAAAACTAAATTAAACTAATTCAAACAAGAAACTAAACTATATAAGCACTATATAATTTAATTGAGTGGTTGTGACTCTCTCCTCATGCTGGAAGTACTTTTTGCAGAACCTACTTGCCAAATCCTCCCATGAACGAACAGACCCTGGTGCTAGTGTCGTATACCATGTATAAGCACGATCGGTAAGGCTTTTCGAGAACTCGCGGAGCCGAAGATTATGGTTGCCAGCATGCGGTCCCAAGGCATCAAGGAAGCGGTTGACATGCTCCTTTGGGCTTCCTTTCCTCCCATCAAAGAGGACAAAGGTTGGTGTTTCATAGCCCTTAGGATATGGCTGCTGGAGCAAGCTTGATGGGTACGGTGGCTGAGGAATATACTTCCAGTCCTCTTGGCTCATACTCAGCTCATTTTCCAACATAGCGATGACATCTTCTTGAGTGACAAAAGATGGTCCCTTTTGTTCAGACCCCTTTCCAGCAGCAGCAGACTCTTCTTGTGAGTGTCTCTCGTTTTCTTCACTTGGCTTAGAGACCGAATTTTTTAGCTCCTTGATCGTGTCTGCCATCTCCTTCTGAGTTTCTCCCATGGCATGGATGGCAGCGATAAGGTCTGAAAGGGTGAAAGCTCCCTCACTTGCACGTCCTTCTTCTCTAGAGGAGGCATTTTGCCTTGATTCCGAATCACCATGATCTGGCCCCTCTTGAGAGGTCATGTTGTTGCTTCTAGTCTTCTTCTTTGGAGGCATTGGATAAGATATTGGCTTAATCCCCAGTAGAGTCGCCAATTTATGTAGGGGCTTTTTCCTTCCGGCGGCAAGTAGGCTGATGAAGTTGTCCTCCTTTGTTTGAGTTCGAAATTAAGCCCCAAAATACCTCGAAAGGGCAGCAAAGCCTTAGGAAGTATTCTGGTTATCTTCTCCAATAAAGCAACAGCAATTTTACAGATAATTTCTTTACATTCACAGATAAATTTCTAGGCTTGGCATGAGGGGCATGTGGCATGAGAGCAAAGTTATCATGGGTTTAGCACTTTGGAAGAGAGAAAGTTTGTGGGTTCCTATGGAGGTCAGGGATTCTAATAGGAGAGAGGAGAGGTTCTAAGGAGGAGAGTTTTGGGTGGTTTTTGTAACTTTCGGCAGCTCGACAGTGTCTCTGTCAGAGCTGTAGCAATTTTGCCAAAGCGTGGGAGATGGGGGAAATGGGCTTGCAAAGCACGGAAATTTTCTGGGTTTACAAGAGAGAAAGCTTGCTCTCTGAAGCTTGTGGGTTGGTTGTGTTGGGTAGGGGAGACCCTATTTATAGTTGCTGAGGTTTGTTCTTCTCCAAGAAACCCTAATAGTTTCTTCCCAACTTAGCTAGGTTTTCTTCTTTTTTTCTTCTCCTCCTTCTTGACTTACCTCATGGTGGCAAAGTCACCTCTGCCAAATCCACAAAATCAGAGATCTTGGGTGCTCCAGGCCTCTTCCAGCGGTGGCCTCAGAGGGGAGCTTCCCCTTTTCACCCATCTTCTTTCCCCCCTTTCTTCCTCTTTCCATGGCCAAGCCTGATGAAGGAAAGAGAGTGGGTGTACCCGTTGGTTTGAGGGATAGCATCTTCCCTTGCGTGCCAAAATCCCTTGGTTTATTGACTTATCGCACTTGGAACTTGCTCCCACAGCTACTTCTCATGTGCATCTTTGGCTTCTTCGAGGTTTTCTGCTTCAGCCGAATACTGAGGATTCTGACTTCCTCTTATCCAAATAGTTTGGGCCTTTTAATATATATAAAACCAAGTCATTTAATAAGTGGGCTAAATCCATCCAATATTTAGGGCTTTATGGGCTAAAGTAATGGGTTATTTGGGTTGGGCTACCCTAGTTGACTTAATGGGCTATTTTGGCTGAAGCAATGGTCCATCTCCTTCCTTGTGCTTACCCATGTTTGGGCCTAAGAAAATGGGCTTGAGTCCCGAGACCCCCAAGCGCCCCGAGACTTCCATTTCTCGACCCATCGATGGGCCACATGATAACTTGTTACCATCCATACCACAACCCACTCAAGCAAGCCCCGGGCATTTGAGTGGCTTGGGCCCACTTAAGCTTGCAGTGCAATTGAGTGTGAAATAATGATTTCCCACTTGGCATGGCATGCTGCTGGGCATGCTTTTAATTACGACGCTTGATAAGATAATTAGCATGGATTCGAAAAGCTAAATGCATTTTTATAATTTTAGTCTCATTTTCTAGCATGATGGATTTTTATTTGGCATGGCATGCGAAGTAAAACTCGTGCATGACAGATTTTGCGTGCTCCGAATTTAGTCTTTTCTCAATAATATATCGCTTTGGACTAGGAATTTATTCGAGCCCAACCATGAATTTTTTGGGCCTCAACAAAACTATTTTTGGATGATCAAAATAATTGTTCCAGTTATATAAATTATCAGAACCGATTTTTGGAAATAAGAAACTATTTTAAAAATAATTTTGGAGATTAAATCCTTATTTTAAAGTCAAAAAAATAATTTAAAACAATTAAATATAATTAAATAATAATTAATTAAATAATTAAACTTCATCAGAAAATTTCAAAATTAATTAACAAAATATTAACTATTTTCGAAATAATTAAAATAATATGTTATAACTACTTAATTAAACTAAAACAATAATAAAAACTAATTCACTAAATTTAATTAAGAATACTATAATTTAAAACTAAATTAAACTAATTCAAACAAGAAACTAAACTAAATCAGCCATTCTAAGTCCGCGTCAGTGCATCTTGGCCATCGATCTCGACAAGCCAGCTCAAAGCAAATGGCTCTGATGGTGCCATGTCTCAAGCCAATTTTAATATCAATTCCTAATTTCCTAAACTTCAAAATTCATCAAAAATACCTCCGACCTTTGAAAAACTCCCTAAAAATTCGTATGAATTCATATTCACCTCTACTATTTTTCGTAATCTTCACTTCTCCAAATCCTTTAAAATATGTTTCCAAATAATTTTGTACAATTCAAATAAATCCTAATAACTTCACAACTTCAACTTTCACAACTTTTGAGCTCCAAAATTTTTCTTTCATACAAATGATACCAAAAAAAAACCAAAAATTTTCAAATGTGAGCTACCCCTTCTTATAAAATGGTTCAACCACTCGGTCATGGTTCACCCAAGGGCGCAATCATTATGCCCTAAGAAAAACTCATCGTAACATATTGTGTTTAAATAAAAGAAATAAAAAACTTCAAAGGAGAAAAGAGAGAAAAATTGCATACTACTCGTGTTTATATATATATATATATATAATTAGCTACAGCATGCATGCAAACAAGTTTTCAATTAATAGTGGTCATATAACAACAGAAACAAAAATTACATATTCATGCATTCATTGGAGGATCCATAAGCATACAACCTGCACAAGGTATGGGTCGGGCCTGGTTTGTACTAGAGCCGGCTTATGGGTTTAACTTCAAGAGGTATTGTTAGGTTGCTATCTTGCTTGACTGATTATGTCGTCATTGTTTGGAAGGAAAAACTTCCGTCCTCGACTATCGTGAATAAATCAAATTTGGATAAATTATTCAGTCGGCTTTTCAAATTTTCCCTTCCTAGGGCTTTCAATTTATCGTGAATAAATGAGATTCGTTTTAATAAGGGTGGCTTCCGTTAAATAATCGACATCCGAAAAAATTCAACTAAAAAATAAAATTAGAACAAAAACAGTAATTTTTTAATTAAGGGAAAGTAATTTATTTTGTTTTTTGTTTTTTAGGTGGGAAAGGGAAAGTACTCCGTACACGCACATTATCTCTCCCAACCAAACCTGGATTCCTATTCTCCACTCTTCCGCCGCTGCATAAATAAGACACCAGACATCCAAACAACCAATAATAAAAAAAAAGGGCACCTGACTCTGAGCCATCACACCAAAATCGCGGCCACCATCAGCCGCCAGCCACCCGCCGCCACATCGCAGATCCGCCAGTCATATATCTGCTCCTCCTTCCAGTCGAGCAAAAGTGAACGGCCATGGCGTTCCACGCCAAAGATAGTGCCTACCTCATGGTCGACGTTCCTAAGCGCAACAAACTCTTTGAGTCAATTCAGGCAGAACAACGTGCTGCTCGACAGTCTCTCCCCTCTTCCGATCCTATCAGGTAAACCCTAAACTCCTTTTTGTACTACCTGACATATGAGTACCAAAATATGATTTTGAATTCATTACCTGCACCATTCATTAGCTACGTTGTCCTTTTTGAATTCATTGTGATAAAGATCAAACTTTTTATTTCAAAATAAACTGATACGTTGACAAACGCTTCTTATGATGTGGATCTAATGGTTTTGAAGATTATAGCTCTTCACCACATGCTTCAAGTGGGACTTGGCATATCAAAGAAGGCCCCAGTCATCTGGTTTTGATGGAATTCGTAAGTAACGTCTGTATAGGCGTTGCGTTGTTGAGGAACTTTTGGGTCTCCAAGCCCCACTAAGAAAAAGTCCTATCGTTACATTTGCCAAATGAGATAGTTTAGTTATGTGGAACTTGTAAGTACATGCGATGGTAAATTCCTTCTCTTAAGTAACTAACTGCTGTTGGGGTTTTTCAGGATTACATTGCCGGACGGGGAGGTGAAGGAGGGCAAAAAGTGGATAACTTCCCCATTCGAAATTGCAAGTGAGATTTCAAAGAGCTTAGCTTCCAACGCTTTGATTTCTGAGGTCAATGGGGTTCTATGGGACATGAACAGGCCTTTGGAGGGCGATGCTGAGCTGAGGATCTTAACATTGGACTCATTCGACAACAATGAGGATGTCCGCCACACTTTCTGGCACTCTAGCTCCCACATTCTTGGACAGGTAGGTACCAAGAGTTATTATCGAGATTTTTGGTTTTGGTTTGCTGTATGATTTGATTTGGGTTGGATGCATTACAAGTTTCCATATCGTGCAGGCACTTGAGATGGAGTATGGATGCCGTCTCTGCATCGGTCCGTGTGCCAGAATTGGAACAAGACTCGATATGTGTACCACTAGCAAAGAGGTTTTTAAATAATCGTACTAGTAGTTAGTTTAAATTTGACATTTTATACTTTTTCTGTATATTTTCACCTTATTTGGTTGACCAATATGTTGCATGGAATTTTGTTTGCGTATGTGGTTTCCTTCGCGTGCAATTCAACTACTAGGATAGTTCAAGTTTTGTGATCCCAGTTTTGAGAAATGTTATATTTTTATGGTCTTCTAAAACATATTTCATGGTTTTGCTATGTGTTTTTGTGGTTTCTCATTTGGTTCCCTTATGGAATGATTGAATTCAATCGCAGGGTTTTTACTATGATGCATTTTATGGAGATTTTGGCTTGAATGATGAACACTTTAAGAAAATCGAATCATGGGCAGAGATGGCTATTAAGGTATTGTTTGTTTTCTTATAATAGAATTCATGCAAACTTGTTGTATGGAGGAAACTGTTGCTCCTTGATTGTTTGCAAAATGGTAACAACTTTCAACATTTTGCTGGTTCTGGATTGAATCCTTGACTGATTAGTTGTAATATATTTCCGCAGGGGAAACAACCTTTTGAGCGCATTGAAGTATTAAGGGAACAAGCCCTTGAGATGTTTTGTGATAATAAATTCAAGGTAAGGAAAGGTGCTTAGTTTTGTTTCTAATAAATAGAATGAATTTTTTTTTTTAAACTTCTTTTCATACATGCGTTCAAAATTGATTTAAGATTTATTTTTGCTTTGGGATATTTTAATCAGGTTGAAATCATCAATGGTCTTCCAGCAGACAAAACTATCACTGTATATAGATGTGGCCCTTTGGTTGACTTGTGTCGTGGACCCCATATACCAAATGCATCATTTATCAAAGCATTTAAATGTTTGAAGGTATGTGTTCTATGCGGGTTAGAGCCGCAATTTGTAACCTTTTCTATCATCTTGTTATTAATGTATTGCGTGTCTGTATTTAACTCATGAATTTGCAATCCCAGGCTTCTGCAGCCTACTGGAGGGGTAACAAAGATCGTGAAAGCTTACAGAGAGTTTATGGAATATCTTATCCTGACAAAAAACGTTTGCAGGTGACATTATGTTTTTGACATTCCATAACTTTGGTTTTGGTTTTTCTTATCTGCTTTCTTGTATCAGTTACTTTGGCTGCGTTTCTGAGTGTTTGTTAAAAAATAAAGTTCCTTGTACAAATTGGTGCACTAATTCCTTTAATTGACATCAAAAGGAAAAGTGTGCATAGCTGTTCCGCTTTATGAATTGGTGGATTTCAGGGTATTTTTAAAAAAAATAAAAATCAGTGCTATGTCAACTGAAAATAAATGGTGCTGTATGAAGTGCAATGATTTCAAGCAATACAAGTTGGTGTAATTTTATTAAAGGAATGATGTTGAGGACATGAACTTTTATACCCTCTTCAACATAAATTAACATTGTAAATCACAGTGCAATATTACAGGCCCCCAGTCTTTGAAAAGTCAATTTGTAATGGTCAGATTATTATACTTATTGAATTACTTGATTTTCTTACAAACATATACCTTTTTTCTGCAGGCACATATGCATAAGCTAGAAGAAGCAAAAAAATATGACCACAGAGTGTTGGGTAAAAATCAAGAGCTTTTCTTTTTCGACCCAATTAGGTATGTATTGAGTTCATATTTCTTAACTTTTTGAACTGACCAAGAGTGAATGATTTCCATTTGATTATTTCCACTTGTCAATTGCAGCCCAGGAAGTTGCTTCTTCCTCCCTAAAGGGGCTCGGATTTATAATAAATTAATGGAGTTCATAAAGAACCAGTATAGAGAGAGGGGATACGAAGAGGTTGGTAATCAATATTCAGTTGTTGCATCACCCGATTATCTTTAAATAATATGCTCATAGTTTTCTTTACTTTGGTAGGTTATATCACCAAACTTGTACAATATGAAACTCTGGGAAACATCTGGCCATGCTGAAAAATACAAAGACAATATGTTTTTGGTGGAGGTTAGTTTTGACACGACTTGATACCATTGCGTTTGTTTTTGTTGAAGCAACTGTATGCTTAAAAGTAATCTAACTGTGAGGGATCAAGTACTGGGAAGACAGATTGATGGATAAACATAAAAATAAGGTCAATACACAGTAAATGATCGAGTAGTCAAATTGGGAATCAGTCCAAAGAGTACAAACGTATATTTGATTATTATTTTTTTTTTAAAAGAGAGGAAAAACTGACTTAAAAATCCCTAAATCTATGCAAAATTGAAGTACCATTAATGTGCATATTGGTAAACAACACTAATTAGCAGTATTTTTGGAATATGAAAAATAAATAAGGTTTTAAACTTAATTAGGTAACTTGATGAGTTTGAAGGGGAAAATTCATATTTACTAATTTATTTTATTATACGTTCTCTTCTGTGTATATGAATGATACCAAATATTGGATAATGTCATGAAGAAGAAGGCTCTGTTGCTCAAACAGTAAAACAATATGGAAATTATAGTATGAAATTCAATGCAGATGATTGATTGAGATCATCATCTACTAGTTATGCGGTGTAAATGAACTGGACTAAGTTTATCTTGATTTTGTATCCTTTTATTTGACGAAGTCAAGTTCCACTGCAGATTGAGAAACAGCAGTATGGATTAAAGCCAATGAACTGCCCAGGGCACTGTGTAATGTTTCAGCATAGGAACCGTTCTTATAGAGGTATTTTTTTTCTTTCTTGAGCTTTTTATTCACTTGAATTGCTCAATAGCATTTTCTATTGTCGATATGGTTTGACGCATAGGCTGCCACACTATTATGTTTAGGAATAGTTAATGGAACTCTGTGTACTTGTAGCATTAGTCTTTTTATATATTTAGTTTTCAACAATCATCTTTTGTAAATAGTTTATTGACCCTGGTAAAACTGTGATAGACCATCCTTTGCTGTTAAGGACTTGAACTTGTTACTTATGTGTGCGTTTGATATTTATGCAAAGAACTACCTCTACGAATGGCTGATTTTGGGGTGCTACATCGGAATGAGGCCAGTGGTGCACTCACTGGGTTAACACGTGTCAGGAGATTCCAGCAGGTATACTTTGATTTTTTCTTTTTATTTTGGTTCTAGGAATTTACTTTAGATGATATATATATTCTCAAAAGATAATGCCTACAATTGAGCATTTTGCATAGTTAGATAATGCCTACAATCTGTCTCCACCAAGATACTTTAGTGATGTTAATGTTTTAGGTTTGTATAGTTAGAGTATTAGTACCAGTTCCCAGCATTATTGACGTTCTTTTTGGTACAGGATGACGCTCATATCTTCTGCAGGGAGTCCCAAGTGAGTTGACCTTACTCACATACCTCCTAACATTTTACTTTTGTTTTTGTATTTTTGCGGTTTCGTTTTGCTCATAGTGCTATTATGTCTCTGTTTCAGGTGAAAGATGAAGTGAGGGGTGTCTTAGAGTTTATCGAGTATACCTATAATATATTTGGCTTCACTTTTAAGCTGAAACTTTCAACAGTAAGGTTCTTGATCCCTATGATTGAAGAGCTGAACATGTAGTTTTTCTTTTTACTTTTTGGTAGCGAAGTGTCATTGTTCTTCCTCACAAGTTATCGGCCTAAGCTGGAAGTTTGAATTATATATTTCTTTTGCGTATTTTCAAATTTAAAATAGACGACAAATACTCTCATGGGAATATCTTATCAGTCTTGTTGTAGATATAGCTTCTATTTTGTTAGTGTGATGTTTGGATTTGGATTTGGATTTTTTATTTTATTTGATCATCACATAGTATTGATAGTCTGATTTTACATTTTAACTCTTTGGGTATGGGTCACATCTAATTATTTTGGTACTGCATGATGCTGAGTTATAATTGTCTGTATCTATCGCCCATCTAGGAAGTATGGGGAATTCATATTTATTCTGCCTCGTACGTTTATGTTGTAGATGCCAGAAAGCCACATGGGAGACTTGGCAACATGGAAGAAGGCTGAGGCTGCTCTTAAAGAAGCTTTAATTGAGTTCGGCAAGCCCTGGGAGGTACTTTTACTTGATACTCTAAATGCACGTAAGCATCTAGCTTATTCTTCCTTTGGCAGCTAATGATCATAAAATTCACGTGGAAGAAAATTGATCCAATTTTCATTGTGCACTAGTGTAGTTGCTTGCTTTTTGTTTTTGTTTTTCCTTTGGTTACATTGGAAACCTATGACATCCTAACTGATTCCCCCACCCAGCCTTAGTGGGTTAAAAACTCGACGAAGCTCAGTCAGTGGAGTTTTCATAATTGGCTTAGCTGGAACTCTGAACCAGATGGATTGGTTTGGAGTAGCTAGATTGTGTCTGGAGTTGTGGTTACATCGCTAGTCATGTTGCGCAGGTGAATGAAGGGGATGGTGCATTTTATGGACCGAAGATAGATATCACTGTATCTGATGCATTGAGCAGAGATCATCAGTTGGCAACATTACAGGTATATGATGATCACTTTTTTTTTGTTTCATGATCTCTTTACGTTTCATTTTGTTGCTGTTACCATTTTGGAAAAATGCTGTGGTTGCAGCTTGATTTTCAACTTCCCGACCGCTTTAAGCTGTATTACTCAGCAGAGGGTGAAGACGGCAAGATGGAAAGGCCTGTTATGATACACAGAGCTGTTTTAGGTTCTGTTGAGCGTATGCTTGCTGTACTGTTGGAACACTACAAAGGGAAATGGCCCTTCTGGCTTAGTCCACGTCAGGCAATTGTTTGCCCTGTGTCGCACACAGCCCTGCCTTATGCTCTACAGGTTGGTTTTTCTTTCTTTCATTTTTTATTTGTACTTTTCCCTTCTTTGGATAGACTGTTTTGCTCGAGTGTAGCTTGTCTAGTGTAAGGCTATGAGCCATGAATTTTTTTTTTATATCAGGCTGTTCATCTTGCGAGCCAATCACCATATTTCTTTCTTTCATTTTTTATTTGTACTTTTCCCTTCTTTGGATCGACTGTTTTGCTCGAGTGTAGCTTGTCTAGTGTAAGGCTATGAGCCATGAATTTTTTATTTTTATTTTTATTTTTATATCAGGCTGTTCATCTTGCGAGCCAATCACCATATTTCCTCAGTAGCCTCTCTCTTGGTGGCCAACTGCTTTGCCAAGCTAGAGTGGCTTACATTGTTTTAGTTCTATTTTTGACATTTTTGGTTGTCGGAGATACAGTTAGCAAACGACCAATCAAACTGTCTGACATAATATTGTCCGTGGAGAATGAAGATTTAGATCATGGAGTTATGGCTAAAGTCTTGCCTCTTTCTCCAGATTTCATCGCCTCTCTATCATATCTACTTTCTTTATATGTTTTTGAAGTGAAATCTAGTGAGTTTTATATTAGGTTTTGGTACTGAAGTACACTTTATTCAGATGCACAAATTCACTTGCTAACCGGTGAAGGAAACTGATCCAACCCAACCCCTCTTTCGTTAGATTAGGGTTTTGTTTCTTTTTTTTATAGTTCTTTTGGGTTTGTTTGGTTCGTCTTCGGTTGATAATTTAGGAAACTGATGATCTGAAAATATGTTTTTAGTTATTGATGTTATGAGTTGTACAAAATGCTTGTTGTCACTAATGGAGTAGAATATCTTTAACCTTAAGTCCTAGCTAAATTAAAAACTGCATGCGTTTGTATTTTTGTAGGTACGGGATCAGCTCCATCAAGCTGGTTATTATGTCGATGTTGACACAAGTGATAAAACAATTCAGAAAAAGGTGAGCATTCATAACTTGGGTAAATGCAGGATTTGATGCCTTGTGTTTGTTTACTGATAATGCTCTTGTTTTTGCAGGTACGACAAGCTCAGATGGCACAGTACAACTACATTTTAGTTGTGGGTGCGGAGGAAGTTCAAAATGGACAGGTCCGTTTTTCTTTTCTTCGTAATTTTGTTATTTTTGTTTATGCTGCTGCCCATGGTCCTTTGTTGTAAGTTAAACTCTGCCATTAAGTCTTCTAGTGAGAAGTTAATCTGTGATCCATCCTCATATGGTTTCAGGTTAGCGTAAGGGTTAGAGATAAGGGTGATGTGACAGTAATGAGCATGGAGGGCCTACTACAACACTTCAAGGACCAAGTTGAAGCTTTCCATTAGGATGTCCCTTCATTTTGTTATTTATTTTTGGGCGTGATGCTCTGAACTTGTTCCACACAAATACCATTTTAACACCGTCTGCGTAGCGACGGGTGATTTGATGATCTAACACCGATGGATTGTTTATTTTAACTAAAATGTTAAGACTTTCTACCTCCACATTTGATGATCTAACACCGATGGATTGTTTATTTAACTAAAATGTTAAGACTTTCTACCTCCACTAGCAGTTGATGATTACCGTAACCGTTGATCTTCAATTTTAAGTTTTTTTTTTTAAAATTAGGAAACAATTTTTTTGAATCATGCAAAAAAAGAAAGAAAAAGGAAAAAGAAAGTTGAAATGGAACATATATGTATTCCATCACGGCAATTAAATGTTGATGGAGCAAAAATGGAGGAGAAAATGTACACGGGAAATTATTAAAACTGATGTTCTACTTGAGAAGAAGAAGAATTGTTGGCTTTTGAAGAATTGGGCGCGACTTTCTGCCAAAATTGTATTTTTGGTTTCTTGTTTTGTTTTGTTTTGAGGAAACTGTTTGGATAGAAAGGACTTGAATCCCTGTGTTGTTGAGGACGATTTTTAGTTTGACAAGAAAATAACGTTTAGTTTAGCTCTTGGAAACAAATTTTATTATGGTTCATTAAAACTTCACTAGGTCCAATCTACATGTGGTGTTGGAACTTGGAACTTCATTTTATGCGAAACCAAAAGCATACGTTTGAATGTATTTAGAAATCCCAAGGCTTTAATCTCAATGCATTTATTTTTCAATAACTAGATTCTCTATTTGCAGAAAGAAAACTTGTTTGGGAGTGACTCTGAATAGGCCAAAAAGCGCTTCTATGGAGAATCACTTCTCCAAATAATTACTTCAAGTGATTTTAAGTGATTTTGTGTAGAAACACATAGGTGGAGCTTATGACCAGAATCACTTAAAATCACTCATAAGTGATTATACAGAGAAGCACATGGGACGTGGCTCTCCCCAGAAGTGATTATGGCATATCTAAATAAGCCCTAAATGTTGTGTTTAAAAAGATATATGTGAAAAAATACATTCATTCTAAATATGGTGGATTAAAGTACTCGCGTTTCAATTGTATTATGCTAAAAATACATTAGAAATAATAGAAAGTAGTTTTTTATTTTATAAATTCTTACAAATTGGTACTTACAGCAAAAACTATCTTACAAATCTGTGTTAAAACAGAACATATTGGCTTAATACCCTGTTGCATAGCAAATACTGCAACATTCTTGCAAATGCTGACAATCCACAGAAAGGCAAAAAACACAAAATCATACCATAATTTTATACCAATTTTCTGGAATAAACATATGCAAAGAGAAAATAAGCCACTAAAAGACATTAACTAGCAAATTGATGAGCAGACTGGAGGTTCCTATATTGATTGCTCCAGTTCTTTTTCCTTGGATCTTCCTCCATGGGAGAAACATGCTGTGACATTGAAATGCTTTGACAAATGTTGTAGTAGTAGAAAAGAAACCTGCCACCATCGAAGAAAGTCCCTCAGAAAGATCAGAGTCATCATCCCCATCATCACCATCTTCAGCATCTTCACTGCTCGCAACAAGTAGATCACCTTTTTCTTCAGTTGAATCTAAAGAATTCAAGCTGCTAGTGGCATCCAACGCTTTGGAGCTAACTGGCGAAGAATCCTCAAAAACTCCTCCCCGCTTTAAAAACACAGCCTGAAATTCATGGCATTAGAATATGAAGTGCATTAGATTTCACAAACCTTCAATGTAACAGTATGGAGAAACAGGCAAGTCCTGGAAAGGGCTCAATAAGCACATGTACATGTGCCTATGACACCCAGCGATAAATTTGCATATGACTGTCAAAACTAAACAAGGATCATTACATAAAAACGGTCAATAAGCATGAACTACTTTAGCATTTCAATTTGAATCAATAAGCATGAACTACTCATAAATTTTTAGTTATCAGATTAACTTTAGAGGTTGCTAAGTACATAGAAAAATTGAGGATGAGAGATGATAAAACATAAAAGGGGATATCAAGGCACCAAGCCTTCATGGGAGTAAACCGTTCGGCAAAACTTTATTTTAATTCATCAAAATATGAGTGGCTTTCCTTATTTGTAGGATTTGCAAGCCATGCGAAGAAGGGAAGGGGGAGAGGGTGGAGTAGAAAGGAAGAAGGGAAAAGAGGAAAATTTATCTTCTTTCCTTTTGTAAAATATAATGCACAGATGCATTAGTGGCCTTCATCCCTATCAGGCATGATCTTTTAAGGGAGCGAGTGTTTATGTGTTTATCTTGTATGGACATCAGTTTTCCAGTTTCTAATCATCATTAGAATATTTTCCTTTGTGGTTTTATTGCTCTAAGATGTTAATTATTAAATAGAAAATTATTTAATTACAAAATGGTATGATAGCTGATGCAATGCCCTCTGATGAAGTTTTCCTTTTCTGTCTTTGTTGTTGTCCAGTTTTGCAGATATTTATTAGATATCTATCTGATGGGCTACATATCCAATGCTCACTCAACTGACTGGTGCACTTGCAAGCATGCTGACTCAAAAGCAACTACTCAAGCTTTGGAATGCAATAGAATAGATAAAGCCATTCTGTTGACCTGTTTCCAGAAAATGGTTTTCTGTCAATGTATGTATTTAACATCTACCATACCATCAATGTTTTATTTCACTTATTATAAATTAAAGTTATTACTTTTGTGCAGTCTATTTCTTATATCCTGTCTTGAGTAGTTTTCATTCTGTAGAAGCAGTTAGCACTTGTGAAATACATGAACTATAGATGTGAGAATTTGATTCCTGTGGATATTGGTTGGGCTCATTCAATGTGAATAATAGAAATCAAATGCAATATAACTATCTCAGTTTCTCTTCTCATAATGAAAGGATTACATTTACAATGTTTGCACTTCTTTTCTGTTGGGTTTTATTATTGGTTGTGTTTTTCGGCTATCATATTTGTTCATGATGAAACATTGAGATTACCATGTTTCTTTCTCTTTGTTTTCCTTCCTAGGTATTTTTTTTTTTTTACTCTTTTTTCAAGGTTTTGGGTAAAGGTTTGAGCAAAGGAAGTTGTAGACTAGAAGCCTGTTACTGACTTTGCAGTTTGCCTGGTGATTTGCAAGATGTTCTCATCAAGACCCTAAATCCTTATGCTTTCTGTAGAAACCAGTGTTTTAGCTCCATTCAGGTAACACCTTACCATAGATGGATGCCTTGATAGAACCACGCTTTAGATGCAGTTGAAGAAGTGATATGTTGTTGCTTGACCATCACTCCAACACTGATATTGATTTAGATGCAGTTGAAGAAGTGATATGTTGTTGCTTGACCATCACTCCAACACTGATATTGATTAAGGCCACTTTTGATTCAAAGGATTGAATTAGATAGGATAATTGAAGGAAGAAATGGGGACCAACTTCTAAATTTTGTCCAAGTTGAAGATAAAGGACGGATTAGCCATAAAGGAAACTTATCCCTTTCAATCCCAACAAAATAAGCTTGTTTGATAACCATTTTATTTTCAGATTTTAGTTTTTAATTTTTGTTTTCACTTTTTTTGAAAACTAAAAACATGTCTCGTAATAATTTTCAATTTTTTTTTTTGAAAATATGAAATCAGCTTTCAAAATAAGGGTGATATTTGAAAACAACTTTAAAATGTAGACATTTTTCAGTTTTCGTTTTTAGGCCCTCCTTTCTAATTCATCAATTCTACATCACACATGCATCGTAATCCAATTCCAAAAAAAAGGGCTGCTTGACTCTAAAGATTTAAAATTCACAAAAACATTCGTCTTAAATCCAAACAATTCCACCGAAAAATGCTACATTTTCTTCATAGCATGCACTTTTTATTCTATAACCTCAAATTCACAATTTGATCCCAAAAAAATATCATTTTAAAATTCCACATGAATAGGTATTACTTCAAAGTTTCATTATAATTGAACTTATGTAAAATAATTGAAATTATGATATGAGATTCGCCAACTTGAGCAAGTGGACCCCACCTATTACCCTCTAGCAAGCACCCGACATTGACTACCAGACTCTTCTCCAACTCTTGCACAATCACACCTTCGCACTCTCGCACTCCCGCATCTGCACCATCTCGCGCATTATTGCACTTGCATCGTCGCACTCTCACTCCTACACCTACACTTGAGGTCAGATCAGATCTTATAAATATAAGACCAGGTATTGAAGAGCTTCATGTAGATGTCAAGATCTAGTAGAATCAAAACCGACCCGAACCAAATCGATCTTAAACCAATTTGGTTTGGTTCAAATGTTTTGAGAATGTCAATGAAAATCAAAATTGGACCGTGTCCACCGCTACCAACAAACATAAAGGTTTTTTTTTTTTTTTATATAGATTTTTTAGCGCAAATATTTAACTTTCAGTCGCTTAGAAAAATAACTTTTTTGATTATTTAGAAGACTCTTGATTTTGCAACTATTAATAAAGGTATTTAGAGAATTTAACTAGAAATTTAAACCACCGTAATTTTTCTTTTTTCTACATTTTTCTTCTCATTTGAAGAAAAAATAATCAAAGCTATGCTCCATTTTATTTTTCATAGTGATAACTAACAAGAGGTATTGTAATTTACTAATAAAGTTATCAACTTAATATAATTTTTTATATTTTAATTTTCAGTATTTCTTCAACAGGTACCTTTTTAATGTAAATGTTCTTATTATTTGTTTTGGCTTGGACAAGCTTTTTAAACCAAGAGCCCCTTATCCCCCGTACCTCTCTCTTTTCCTTCAAACCCCAACTCATCTCCAAAAATGACTCTAGACTCTTATGAACCCCCCAAAACTCCATACATATAATAACATGCCATTACCCACAACCATAATACCACCGTCCTTGTGCCCTGCTCCAATCTTCCCTCCAAATCACCCCCATTTCCCGCCAAGAAACCAGTTTCCTCCAAGACCCATCTTTCACAGGCCAAGAATGGCAACTCTTTCTGGGTTCATTGCTGGGTCACAACTTGTGGGTTCTTCAGGCAGTGGTGGTGGTGGTGGTGATAATGAGGCCCGCACTCTGATTGAGTATGTTGGCGGCGGAGGTGTCGATGTGGGCGATGATCTTGTGCTTTTAATCCATCACTTACAGTACGCCTGCAAGAAAATCGCAGCTCTTGTGGCCTCTCCTTTCAATTCTACCCTTGGGAAGCATACGGGTTTTGCTGCCGGCGCCGGCAGTTCGGCCGGTGGGTCAGGCCGGGATGCACCAAAACCGCTTGATATTGTTTCGGTGAGTTTAGGCTGTTTTCTTTGAAACCCAGAAGATATAATTGTCTTTTTTTATAATGTACTTTGGTATTTAGTGATTTATAATGTTTGATAGTCATAATAAGTTGGGGAAGAAACTATGTAGTTGGTTGGAATGTTTGTATTGTTCATGTTTGGGGAATTGATTGTTGTAATGCAGTTCTTGGACTGATTGCAATGTAGATATAATTTCAGTGAATGTGATTCAAATTGCTTGAGTTGAACTTAACTCCTTTTGAGTTGAAGTAGCCTAAACTAGATAATTATTGTCCTCAAACATGTATGGGAAGTGATAAGAGATAAGAGATAATTTTTCAACCCAATCGGGCTTTACTTAACTGTCCATTGAATTGAGAAAAAAAAAATGCAATTAATGTTTAACTTCTCTTGTGCTTGACCCCTTTAGAAGATAGGCCTGAAATATGCTGTGTGTGCTTCATTGAACCCAGAGCATAGAACCTTTTTTTTTATTCTCTTTGTTACAAACTGAAGATGATTCAACTGCCTATATCTGATAACCTATGGCATGGGTATTTCAATTCAAATAATGTTTTTGGAATAACACCTATGGCTTTCAAATGAACTGCTTAAGCCAGACCAAAAATAAAACATAAAAAAGAAATGCTCTAGGATCAAATCTCTTCTCCATCAAGGTTTTGCGGATTTCCCATCTTTGTTGGTGTGGGGTGTTAAGGGTTAACTAAAAGAAAAAATTCAAATAAACTGCCGGGAATATAGCACTGATCATCTCTCCCTTTGTAAGTATTCACATTGGCTTGTCATCATGAATAAAGAAATAACATTTCTGATTAACTGACCTTTCTTGTTTATTATAGAATGAAATCATCTTGTCGTCACTTAGAAGTTCTGGGAAGGTAGCTGTCATGGCATCGGAAGAAGATGACACTCCAACTTGGATACGTGATGATGGCCCATTTGTGGTGGTAACAGATCCTCTAGATGGTTCGAGAAATATTGACGCATCCATTCCCACTGGAACAATTTTTGGGATTTATAGACGCCTTGAGGAACTGGATCATCTACGAACAGAGGAGAAGGCTTTGCTGAATTCACTCCAGACTGGAACTAGGCTTGTAGCTTCTGGTTATGTTCTTTATTCATCAGCCACGATATTCTGCGCCAGCTTTGGTTCAGGAACACATGCATTTACATTGGATCATTCCACAGGAGATTTCATTCTCACACACCCAAGCTTAAAAATTCCTTCTCGAGGTAACACTGAAATAATAATATACTTCAATATAGTAGATTTGATTTGAATATTTATATAGAGTTCTGACAGAAAAAAAGAAGAAGAAGGATTTATTCAGAAAAATCACGAAATTATCTAACCTGTACAATGACTATTACACGTTAACAATAGATTGGGCGGTTGATAATTGACTGTTATTTATCAGAATAAGCATCTCCTGACAAATACTACTATAACTTGGTAATAAATAGCCAAAGAAGTCAATTTCATGAGAGGGTCTGCATGTTTGTTTAAGAAAAACGAGATATTGAGGAATGCAACATAGAACCACTTAGTTTGCACTTACGGTGGCTCTTTATTTTCCAGGGCAAATATATTCTGTAAATGATGCTCGATATTTTGACTGGCCCGACGGATTAAGACTGTACATAGACACTGTGAGACAAGGAAAAGGCAGGTATCCCAAAAAGTACTCTGCCCGTTATATCTGTTCTCTGGTAGCTGATTTTCATCGAACACTACTGTATGGTGGAGTTACAATGAATCCAAGAGACCATCTTCGTCTCGTGTACGAGGCCAACCCTCTCAGCTTTCTGGTGGAGCAAGCTGGGGGCAAAGGCTCTGATGGTAAAAATAGAATTCTTTCAATTCAGCCAGTGAAGCTGCATCAAAGGCTGCCTCTGTTTTTGGGAAGTTGTGAGGACATGGAAGAGTTAGAGAGTTATGGAGATGTGCAACAGAAAGTGAACGCTGGATATGAGGTCTGATAGTATGCTAATACCACAAGATCCGGTGGATATATGGCCATAAAAGCCAACTGTGACATTTAAAGCGCTGTGTGTTTCTTAACCACTTCAAGTCCTAATAGTTGTGTGATTCCTTGTCCTCTCGGCAACTATATATGTCATGAAGAGTCTAGGTGTGAAAAAACAGGTGACATGAATCTCTTCGATTTTTGTGTAATCTCGTTTTATCTGTTTTGGTCGTGCATCTCTTGTTGTCAAATTTGAGCAATAAATTGCAGACTTTGCCATCATGTAAAAACTGAATGAGTACTTATTTATCATCTCATAGAAGTGCTGAAGCAATGAAAATATTGGTGTACATTTTTTATTTATGGTTTGTGCTGCTTGTTTCACTATCAATGGTCAAGGAAAAATTCACCAAACAGTCATTGTAATTTTGAAAAATTCACCGAAAAAATTACGAATTCTTTGTAACATGCACTTTCATTTTATGACCTCAAATTCATATTTTGACCTGAAAAAAATTCATTTCCAAGTTCCACATTAATAGATTTTTCTTTGAAGTTCCATTATAATTGAACAAGGTCGAGATTGAAACTATGAGAATGAGGGAAGACAGAGCCCCCAATTCTCAACGTTATAAAAATTGACCAATTTACCCATTCCGTCAAGTTCAACGTTTGGTATTTGTTGCGTAGATACAGCTGCACCAAAATGGATTCAGCTGCATCCTCAACTTGTGATACTCGCAAGTGCACGAGCCGTTCGGTAGTATAGCGTATGTAAGTGCGAGGTCGATCCCACGAGGATTGGTGATTGAATGATTCAATTCATTTTCCCTACACAAAACAGAAATGAAAAAGAAGGGAAATAAATAAAACAAGGAAGAAAGAAAATAACTAACTCAAGCAGATAAGTTCCCAAGTTCAATTAGATTAACGGATTGATTCTAGCTAATGTATGATTAAGCCATGGTGTGTGGTCATAACCTTGTGTTCCTAATTCCCTAATTTGATCATTTGTTGTCTAACCTAAAATTAAGCATTAGGAACCCATTAAGCATAGAAGAACAATTTAAACAACCAAGCATGTATCTAATCCCTGTTGTCGAATGTCCATACATACTCTTCCTATTCATAGTTCAATTCGAATTAAAGTATGGTGTCTACTCTTAATTCAAACCAAGATAGCTAACATGCAAACCTAAATGGTGATCAATCATTCAAACTAGCATATTAACTTATAAGCATAATGAATAAGAACAAAAATCATAATTGAAACTTGGAAACTAATCAAAATTGAAACTAAAGAAAAGAATTTACATAACAATGAAAATTAAAGTAGAACTTGGAAAGACTTAAAGGAAAATTTCAGCACAAATATTTCATTACAACAATTGAAAACTAGAAAATGAAACTAAGAGAATTTGAGGGAGAGAAGGGAAGGGAGCTCTAGAGAAGTGTTTGAGAGCTCCCCCCCTTGGGGTGTGTTTACAAGCTTAGAGAACCTCCCTATTTATAGGCCTAGGGGAAGTGAAAATCTGAATTCAATATGGCTAATGCATACAACACTTGTTTTATAAAATCTGAAATGGTTGATGCACTTGTATTAGAAAATCTAAATTGGGTGATGCACTTGTATTAGAAAATCTTGAATTGGTTGATGCACTTCACCAATAGATCCCACCAGCAGCCCTAGCTCATCTTCATGTCACCATGACCAAGCTTCCAACCAGAAATGATAGCTCATACCTAGCTCACCATGACCAAGCATCCAACCAGCACATGCTGAGGTCAGCATGACCAGCAACTTCAAGGGCTTACAACTTGGGCTTCTCTTAATCAAATTAGGACTTTAAGCACTCGAAATTGAAGTTCAGAATGTCTTCTTTCCAGCCATATATCATTTGGGCCAATCCAAGGTCGGAGGAGGAAGTTAAGGCCAAAACAAATTGCTAACTCATTTTGCGCGCTGATAAAATCCATCCTGAGCATGGCTCTGTGTTTGCTAGGTAACAGACTCCATATTTATCCAATGGGGCTGAATTTCGGATATGTTATAGTACACACCCATTGGAACAACTTTCATGAAGAATGCCCCCAAACCTAGATTTTGCTAGTCCTCGAGCAAAACAAAAGGAAAACAAAGATAAAAACAAACAAGAAGTTAATTAAACCACTTTCGTAGGTAACTCGATTGCATTTAGCGTATGCAACAAGCCTTTAAACCTCTAGGCATCCCTAGTAGGAGGAGTTGTGTCTCCTGAGGGTTTAACAGATACGATACCCACAAACGTTTTTCTAACTCTACAAAACAAAATGGTTAGAAAACTTATTAGACTTGTTAGTCCTTAACCAAAATAAAAATAAAAATAATTATACAAACAAAAATAAAACCAAAAACCAAAAAAATAAATAAAAGAAATAAATAAAAACAAAACAAAAGTAAGACTCAAAACAATCTTCCCGAACATTTTCTGAAGAGAAATGACTCATGCACATGACTCAAAAGTTTTTAACAATAAAAACTCAATTTTAGACATTATTCACAAAGCGGCAAAGTTCAAAACATAATATGCTCAAAGTGTAGTAGTGTGATAGCCAAATGCAACAAATTCCCCAATCTTAGTTTTCACACAATTTCAAAAATCATACAAAGCACAAGTTCAACTTCAAATCTCACCAAAGTTGTCCTCTCACAAATGAATCACTCAGAAGAGGGCTATAATGCAACACTCAGTTATAGACATGGGGATTAGAGTTAAATCATAAGGTACTTAACTCAAAAATAGGAAGATGAAGAACTTGCATTAATATGATCTCAAGAAGGAGGTCAAACACTTAAAAGTAGAAAAATGAATGCAATTCAACCACATGACATTTAAGATCAATTTAGGTCTTTATTATAGGTTGTAATGGGGCCAAGGGTGTAAGGTGAGTGAGAAATGAAAGGTATGGATAATACAAAGTCCAAGGAACTCACAATGTAAGAGCATAAAAAAAATTGTTTACAAGACTTCGAATCATCACGATTAGATTTTTTTTCTTTTACATGATCAAAACTCCTTATACCTTCATTTACAATGATTTAAACTCCTTTCCAAACACCAATGAAACCCAAAAACAAAATTTCATTCAACTACCATTTAAATTTTCTCTTTTCTTTCACCAATTGTGTGATTTTTTTTTTTTTTTTTTTTTTTTTCTTCTATGTAATATCTCTTCCCAAACTTAGCATGAAAAACACATCCGAATTAGAGCTCATGAGTTCCTTAGAAAGGTAAATATTTGTTTTTCGGGCTAAGGCGAGGAAATATAATTGGTAAAATGAAAGAAAAGGTTTACATGTAGGCTCAAAATGGTTAACAATGGAAAATCATGCTTAAGCATGCATAAGGTTAGCTTGAAAGGCACAAACGATCCAAAGAAGGCCTTAATATCATTTCTTTAAATGTCATGAAATCAAATTGCATAAGAATGAATGACTTTTAAGTGGTCAACCAAATCAATGAATAATGAGATCAAACAACAACTTTGATGACAAGAAAATAAGAGTATGTGTATAACACTCATGAAATGAAGCACAAGGCTCAAAAGCTCACATTATATGGTTATATAAGTCTAATTTATGCTTGATACAATTCTTTGGGTCATGCAAATCCTTTAATTGGAAAATTATGAAACAAATGGCAAATGCAAAGAAGGTTTCGAACATATCATGCTAGAACGATGCCAAATTAATTAATTAATGAATTATTATTATTTTTTATTTTACAAGAAGAATTTACAAGGAACAGAAAATAAATAAATAAATAAATAAATAAATAAATAAATAAATAAATAAATAAATAAATAAATAAATAAATAAATAAATAAATAAATAAATAAATAAATAAAATTCAATTTTCATTTAAGTCATGCAAACATTTATCACAATCTCATCAAATGTGTTCGGAAAGTGTCTCAAAACAAAACAAGACTCAAAATATAGAAAAAGAAAAAAAAAAAAAAAAAGCAAGAAATATATAATTTTTTTTTTAATAAGAGAAACTAAATTTACTTGGTAAACTCCAATACCCCCAAACCTAGATATGAACATTGTCCTCAATGTTTAAAAATTAGGAACAAGCAATGTCATAACAAGAAATGAAAGGTACTAAAGTAAATATAAAATCACAAAACACACAAGAATTGAAATAAAATAATTACAAAATAAAAATTACAAACAAACAAAAAAAATAAAAATAAAAAAAACGAAACAGTAAAACACTCGAAACAGAAAACAAACAGTCTTACACAAACCAAAACCCAAACGATTGAAAGCCCAACCCAAAAGAAGTTAACACGCTTTGAAACCTAACAACGGTGAAAACCCGAAGCCCACAATGAAGTCCGAAGCCCACATGTTATTATTAATTAATTTTTTTATTTATTTATTTTAATTTAATAAAATGTGAATTGGGAGTGCGAAGGCGGGTATTTACGAAACAGAAAAAGTGTGGTCCTTGATGCCTTGATTCCTGGGAAGTCACGGGGAAAATAGGTGAGGGACGTGTCGGCGTGCAGAGGCCGCTTTCACATCCCCCAAGCTAGAATTATTAGACTCGTAGGAAGGCGCGATGACTTTTTCACTTGAAGGTGGTGAAAGGTGAAAATGCAATTAAGGGGGTTGGGAAACGGGTGCGGCGACATATAGAGATAAGCCGTAAGGGCCGCACAGAACTCAGAACCGCAATGGCTAGGGTTAGTGTTGTGTAGATACAGCTGCACCAAAATTGATTCAGCTGCATCCTCAACTTGTGATACTCGCAAGTGCACGAACCGTTGGTAGTATAGCGTATGTAAGTGCGAGGTCGATCCCACGAGGATTGGTGATTGAATGATTCAATTCATTTTCCCTACACAAAACAGAAATGAAAAAGAAAGGAAATAAATAAAACAAGGAAGAAAGAAAATAACTAACTCAAGTAGATAAGTTCCCAAGTTGAGACTAATCAAACTTGAGACTAAAGAAAAGAATTTACATAATGAAAAGTAAAGTGGAACTAAGAAAAACTTAAGGAAAATTTCAACACAAAAGATTTCATTACAACAATTGAAAACTAGAAAATGAAACTAAGAGAATTTGAGGGAGAGAAGGGAAGGGAGCTCTAGAGAAGTGTTTGAGAGCTCCCCCCCTTGGGGTGTGTTTACAAGCTTGGGAAACCTCACTATATATAGGCCTAAGGAAGCTGAAAATCTGAATTAAGTATGGCTAATGCATACAACACTTGTTTTATAAAATCTGAAATGGTTGATGCACTTCACTAATGCATACAACACTTCCATTATAAAATCTGAAATGGTTGATGCACTTCACTAATAAATCCCACCAGCAGCCCTAGCTCATCTTCATGTCACCATGACCAAGCTTCCAACCAGAAATAATAGCTCATCCTGAGGTCAGCATGACCAGCAACTTCAAGGGCTTATGAATTGGGCTTCCCTTAAGCAAATTAAGACTTTAAGCACTCAAACTTGAAGTTCAGAATGTCTTCTTTCCAGCCATATATCATTTGGGCCAATCCAAGGTCGGAGGAGGAAGTTAAGGCCAAAACAAATTGCTAACTCATTTTGCGCGCTGATAAAATCCATCCTGAGCATGGCTCTGTGTTTGTGAGGTAACAGACTCCACAATTATCCAATGGGGCTGAATTTCGGATATGTTATAGTATACACCCATTGGAACAACTTTCATGAAGAATGTGGCCTCATCCGAGCTATGTAGGTTGCTGAAACAAAGTTTGCATTATGACCTACGAAACTGGGCTGGCAGGGGACTGTAGCCAAAATTGAGTTTGTCTTTAAGCTCTTCATCCATTCATCCAAATTAGGCCCTAACATGCATGGATTGCATCATTTACTATCCAAAGCCCTCATTATTACCTAAAGCTCAATGAACTGAAAGATAAACACAAAAAGGATTAAAAGCACAAGTTTAACTCAAAAACATAACCAAATCATAAGCTAGAAGGGTACAAAATGATATACAATTATGAACTGATCAAATACCCCCAAACCTAGATTTTGCTAGTCCTCGAGCAAAACAACACAAAACAAAGTTAAAAACAAAACAAGAAGTTAACTAGACCGCTTTCGTAGGTAACTCGATTGCATTGAGCGAATGCAACAAGCCTTTAAACCTCTAGGCATCCCTAGTAGGAGGAGTTGTGTCTCCTGAGGGTTTAACAGTTACGATACCCACAAACGTTTTTCTAACTCTACAAAACAAAATGGTTAGAAAACTTATTAGATTTGTTAGTTCTTAAGCAAAACCAAAACCAAAAACAAACATAAAAATAAAAATAAAACACAAAACACAAAAAAAAAACAAAAAAAACAAAATCAAAATAAAAACTCAAAACAATCTTTTCGAACATTTTGTGAAGAGAAATGACTCATGCACATGACTTAAACGTTTTAACAATAAAAGCTCAATTTTAAACATTATTCACAAAGCGGCAAAGTTCAAAACATAATATGCTCAAAGTGTGGTAGTGTGATAGCCAAATGCAACAAATTCCCCAATCTTAGTTTTCACACAATTTCAAAAATCATACAAAGCACAAGTTCAACTTCAAATCTCACCAAAGTTGTCCTCTCACAAATGAATCACTCGGAAGAGGGCTATAATGCAACACTCAGTTATAAACATGAGATTAGAGTTAAACCATAAAGACTTAACTCGAAATAGAAAGATGAAGAACTTGCATTAATATGATCTCAAGAAGGATGCCAAACACTTAAAAGTAGAAAAATGAATGCAATTCAACCACATGACATTTAAGATCAATTTAGGTCTTTAACATAGGTTGTAATGGGGCCAAGGGTGTAAGGTGAGTAAGAAATGAAAGGTATGGATAAAACAAAGTCCAAGGAACTCAAAATATAAGAGCATAAAACAATTGTTTACAAGACTTCGAATCATCACAATGAGAATTTCTTTTTCTTTTACATGATCAAAACTCCTTATACCTTCATTTACATTGATTCACTCCTTTCCTGAACAACCACCAATTTATTTTGAAGGCCCAAAAATGAAACCCAAAAATGAAATTTCATTCAACCACCACTTAATCACAACTTTTCTCTTTTCTTTCACCAATTGTGTGATATATATATATATTTTTTTTCTTTCGAAATGTAACACCCATTCCCAAACTTAGTATGAAAAACACATCCCAATTAAAGCTCATGAGTTCCTTAGAAAGGTAAATATTTGTTTTTCGGGCTAAGGCGAGGAAATAAAATTAGTAAATGAAAGAAAAGGTTTACATGTAGGCTCAAAATGGTTAACAATGGAAAATCATGCTTAAGCATGCATAAGGTTAGCTTGAAAGGCACAAACGATCCAAAGAGGGCCTTAATATCACTTCTTAAATGTCATGAAATCAAATTGCATAAGAATGAATGACTTTTAAGTGTTCAACCAAATCAATGAATAATGAGATCAAACAACAACTTAGATGACAAGAAATTAAGAGTATGTGTATAACACTCATGAATTGAAGTACAAGGCTCAAAAGCTCACTTTATATGGTTGGTTATATAAGTCTAATTTATGCTTCATACAATTCTTTAGATCATGCAAATCCTTTAATTGGAAAATTATGAAACAAATGGCAAGTGTAAAGAAGGTTTCAAGCATATCATGCTAGAACAATGCCAATTTTTATTTATTTATTATTATTTATTTATATGAAATCCAATTTTCATTTAAGTCATGCAAACATTTATCACAATCTCATCATATGTATTCGGAAAGTGACTAAAAAAAATCAAAATAAAATAAAAATAAAAATAAAAGCAAGACTTAATTAAAAAAAAAATTTAATTAAGGAAAAACCAAATTTACATGCTAAACTCCAATACCCCCAAACCTAGAAATGAACATTGTCCTCAATGTTTAAAAATTAGCCACAAACAATGTCATAACAAGAAATGAAAGGTACTAAAGTAAATATAAATCACAAAACACACTTGAATTAAAATACACAAATAAAATAAAATAAAATAAAATAAAAATAAAAATTACAAAACAAACAAACAAACAAATAAATAAATAACGAAACAGTAAAACACTCAAAACAGTAAGCCCTAAACAGACAGTCTTACGCAAACTAAAACCCAAACGTTTGAAAGCCCAACCCCAAAGAAAGTTAACTCACTTTGAAACCAAAACAATGGTGAAAACCTGACCCACAATGAAATCCAAAGGCCACACGTTTTAATTTTAATTTTTTCTTAAAAAGATAAAACGTGAATTATGAGCGCAAAGCGGGATTTCTAAAAAGAGGGAATGTGGTCCCTGATGTCGTCTCATGGATAGTCATGGGCAGACTGAGCGAGACACGTGTTGACAGATAGAAGCGCCGCAGATTTCACAAGCCGAAATTACGGGCTCATGGAAAGGCGCGAAGGCTTTACTGAACGCGTCCGTTCAGAAAAGACATGTCGTGATAAATGAGTTGGGTATGGTTGGAAAGCGAGAAGGTTGTGGGACTCGAGGAATGCTGGAGATTCAGAAATGCTTAGACGCTGCAATGGCTAGGGTTTGTCAAAGACTATGTATATAAGAAGGAAAAAGATGGGGATAAAAACAAAACCACAAACTCAGAAACACAAAAGAGAAAAGAAGAAAAAAAATCAGAAATCAAATGGCCTCTTCCTACCCATTTTCGTTGGATCTCAACCTAGCTCCACCGACTCAGACATTGGGCCAAGCAGCGGCACCAGTATGGATGCCCTACTTTGGCTCCTCCCGGGGGCCTGTGTCTGTCAATGACTCAATACTCCTAGACAACGATGTTGCTATTGGAGTTTGCAGAAATTTAGTGACTCCCAAAGATATACGTGTGTTCGGGACAAGGGATGACAACCGGGTCACGAGTGATGCCCTGGCACTGAGCGTGCAGAGTACAGCATGTGTCGCAAGTTTGGGTCATCGCCTACTTGCGAAGTCCCATGAGGTAGAGGTGCTGAAAGCTCAGTTGGCGGCGGAGCGAAGTATGGTTGAAGATTGTCAGAGTGCTATAAAAAGCTTGAAAAGGGAAAGGTCAAGGATAGTAGAGGTGAATCGACACCAGCTAGAAGTATTGCGGGACGAGAATAAAAACCTATCAAAGATGGTAGAGTTGTATTCTCGCGACATGCGAAAGCAGCTGGAGGACCTAGACCGACCGGGTAAACGCAAGAAAGCAGATCATGAGAGTAGTTACGCTCAAGCTAAGATTGCGATCTTTGGGAGCTCAAGTGATGAGCCCCAAGAGGCTGTGCGTGAAGACCCAGAAGTGGACATCCAGACGGCCAAACTAAAAGCTCCTATGGTCGAGACACCGAGCGCCAAGAAGAAATGATTTCAGTTTTTATTTATTTTTAAAGTTTTTATTTTTATTTTTTTTTATATAAAAATGTTATGCTATCTCAAAGAGACGATTGACCCTAAATTTGAAGAATGACAATCAAACAAAAACACGAAGACCCAAACATGAAATTTTTATTAGTTAAGTAAACACACAAATAGTTGCTTCTTCTTTTAAGAGAAAAACTTAAGGATGACCAGTTAAGGGCCTCAGAAAACACAGCCAGAGGTTCCGGGAAGGTTGGAGTGGTCACAATGGTCCCGCTTAAAACCCGAACTTCTTAGACACCGAAGGTGCCGTCTAAAGAACTCCTAGACACTGTATAGACTGTGGTTGCTCACTGGAGTTACCAAAAATTTAGCTCCTTCAAAGAATATCCTATGAGTTTTAAATTATAAAACCTAATAAAAACAAAATAAATAAATAAATAAATAAAAACTGAAATAAACACGCAATTCAAACAAGAATTTAAAAGAAGAGATGGGATTCTTGCACCAGGTGTCCAAGACGCATCTTTAATTTTGTCTCTTCTTCCAACTAAATTCTTGAGAAACCTGACAAACAAGAAGAAAACAATTGAAAAAAAATAAAATAAAATAACAACTGAAAAAAGCAAAAACACAAACATCAGAAAACAGGGAGGCAAAAGTAAGTGAAAGTGTAAGCATGCTCCCTTTAAAAAAAAACGTGCTCGCAATTTGCGCCGGAAATGAAGGGATCCGAGAGAAAAGAGCACAGGATAGCACCCTCGAGATCCGAACTGCTTTCGGCTCCCTCGTCTGTATAAGTCTATTTAAACTCATCTCGGTGAAGTAGAAGAGCACCCCGCATTTCTTCCTGCAAATTCAGAGAAAAACATCAAAAAATCCAAAAACAAAACAATGGCATCCTCATGCACTCACCTTGATGATCTTAACCTTGAATTGTCCCTTGCGCCACCGAATGCGCAGATAAGGGTTCCTCCAAATCATGTCTTCCCAAACTCCACATATCATCACGGCACGGCCTCAAACTTTGCTGAGGCAATACCGAACTTTTCTGAGGCACTGTCGAACAGAGCAGTGCTGCTAGGAGGCATGATTAGCAGCAAGCTCACTCCGACAGATCATCTGCATGTGGCACAGAGGTCTGATAAGGCAGCGGTAGAGGAGTCCCACAATTTAACTGTGCTCCACGCGGTCTCCGCTACCAATTTGGGCATGCGTTTACTGGCGAGAACACGGGAGTGTGCCGCGATGAGCGAGGAAATAGTTTCCTTGAAGGCTATGGTGGCGGACTTGCAGAAGCGGCTCTACTGTGCCAATCAGCACGTGGAAGCACTGCAAAGAAAAAATGAGGACCATGTGGAGCTGCTGCAGATTCTGCAAGTAAGAGATAATAGAGGCATGCCATGAAGATGAAGATGAAGACGAAGAAGAAGAAGAAGAAGTTGTTTTTATTTTTAATTTATTTGAATGTTCTTTTTTTTTTTTTTTTTTTATTTATAATTTAAATTTAAATTTTTTACTTTTTTTTTTCTTTCTTTGTAATGCAGTGTTTGAGTGAAATAAAAATAATATGTTTTTAACACTCAGAAATAAACTAACTAACCACACCACGTAAATAAATACATAAACTAACTTAACAAAACAAAAAAGAAAACAAAGAAGTTCCAAATTGATTTTTAAAAAAAATTTATTATTATTTACAACTAACTGACCACACAAAGAAAAATAAATAAATAAATAAAAAAAAGAAGTTCCAAATTGCAATTTACAAGGATAAAAAAAATAAAAACTCAAATTTCAATTTTTTTTAATTTTTTAATTTTTTTTAATTTTTTTTTTTTATATATAAAAAACACACAAATATACAAGCAACTCATGGATGACCAGTTAAGGGCCTCAGAAAACACAGCCAGGGGATCCAGGAAGGTTGGAGGGGTCACAAAGGTCCCACTTAAAACCCAAACTTCTTAGACACCGAAGGTGTCGCCTAAAGAACTCCTAGACACTGTATTGACGGAGACGCTCACTGGAGTTACCACGAGTCAGCTAATATAAAAAATCTTATTAATTTTTTTTTTAATAAAAGAAATAGAAAATTAAAATTACTAAAATAATAACAAAACAACTAAAGAGAAAAGATTGGAATACTCCCCCTTGAAGCGATTAGGTCGAGCATTGATGCATTTGGAGGTCGCGACTTCTCCCACTGCTCCACACTCCCCATTCTTATGATTGAGGTTGCCATCTCTCTCCATTTTTATTAAGCTATCATAAATTGCTAAAACGAACACGAAAAACTTGAAACAGAATTAAAGGATTACGAAATATATAAAAAAAAAAACTAAAAATGAAAAGGAAAAATCAACACACGTCCAATTCCATGCTTCAAAGCAACAAGCACCAATGGGTTGTGTAAGCTGGGACTTAAACCCAGTTCTCTTGCTTGTTGGGCAATTGTCCTTTTCTGTTGGACTACAAACACAACTTGTCCATTAACGTCATTAACTTTAAAACTTGAAATTGTCCAGTTAAGAAAAAAAAATAAAGTAGGAAAGCCAAATAGAATCAAACAATGTTACCGATCCCCGGCAACGGCGCCAAAAACTTGTTGTGTAGATACAGCTGCACCAAAATTGATTCAGCTGCATCCTCAACTTGTGATACTCGCAAGTGCACGAACCGTTGGTAGTATAGCGTATGTAAGTGCGAGGTCGATCCCACGAGGATTGGTGATTGAATGATTCAATTCATTTTCCCTACACAAAACAGAAATGAAAAAGAAAGGAAATAAATAAAACAAGGAAGAAAGAAAATAACTAACTCAAGTAGATAAGTTCCCAAGTTCAATTAGATTAACGGATTGATTCTAGCTAATGTATGATTAAGCCATGGTGTGTGGTCATAACCTTGTGTTCCTAATTCCCTAATTTGATCATTTGTTGTCTAACCTAAAATTAAGCATTAGGAACCCATTAAGCATAGAAGAACAATTTAAACAACCAAGCATGTATCTAATCCCTGTTGTCGAATGTCCATACATACTCTTCCTATTCATAGTTCAATTCGAATTAAAGCATGGTGTATACTCTTAATTCAAACCAAGATAGCTAACATGCAAGCCTTAATGGTGATCAATCATTCAAACTAGCATATTAACTTATAAGCATAATGAATAAGAACATGAACCATAATTGAAACTTGGAAACTAATCAAACTTGAGACTAAAGAAAAGAATTTACATAATGAAAAGTAAAGTGGAACTAAGAAAAACTTAAGGAAAATTTCAACACAAAAGATTTCATTACAACAATTGAAAACTAGAAAATGAAACTAAGAGAATTTGAGGGAGAGAAGGGAAGGGAGCTCTAGAGAAGTGTTTGAGAGCTCCCCCCCTTGGGGTGTGTTTACAAGCTTGGGAAACCTCACTATATATAGGCCTAAGGAAGCTGAAAATCTGAATTAAGTATGGCTAATGCATACAACACTTGTTTTATAAAATCTGAAATGGTTGATGCACTTCACTAATGCATACAACACTTCCATTATAAAATCTGAAATGGTTGATGCACTTCACTAATAAATCCCACCAGCAGCCCTAGCTCATCTTCATGTCACCATGACCAAGCTTCCAACCAGAAATAATAGCTCATCCTGAGGTCAGCATGACCAGCAACTTCAAGGGCTTATGAATTGGGCTTCCCTTAAGCAAATTAAGACTTTAAGCACTCAAACTTGAATTTCCGAATGTCTTCTTTCCAGCCATATATCATTTGGGCCAATCCAAGGTCGGAGGAGGAAGTTAAGGCCAAAACAAATTGCTAACTCATTTTGCGCGCTGATAAAATCCATCCTGAGCATGGCTCTGTGTTTGCGAGGTAACAGACTCCACAATTATCCAATGGGGCTGAATTTTGGATATGTTATAGTATACACCCATTGGAACAACTTTCATGAAGAATGTGGCCTCATCCGAGCTATGTAGGTTGCTGAAACAAAGTTTCCAATATGACCTACGAAACTGGGCTGGCAGGGGACTGTAGCCAAAATTGAGTTTGTCTTTAAGCTCTTCATCCATTCATCCAAATTAGGCCCTAACATGCATGAATTGCATCATTTACTATCCAAAGCCCTCATTATTACCTAAAGCTCAATGAACTGAAAGATAAACACAAAAAGGATTAAAAGCACAAGTTTAACTCAAAAACATAACCAAATCATAAGCTAGAAGGGTACAAAATGATATACAATTATGAACTGATCAGTTAGCAAAAACTAAGTCTATAAAAGGTAAAAAAAAGAAAGGGTAAAAAAACACAAACTCATAAACACACAAAAGAGAAAAGAAAGAAAGAAGATAAGAAGTGAGAAATCAAATGGCCTCTTCCTACCCCTTTTCGTTGGATCTCAACCTAGCTCCACCGACTCAGACACGAGGCCAAGCAGCGGCACCAGTATGGATGCCCTACTTTGCTTCCGCACGGGGGCCTGTGACAGTAACTGACTCAATACTCCTGGACAACGATGTTGCCATTGGAGTGGCTAGAAATTTAGTGACTCCTAAAGATATACGTGTTCTGGGGACAAGGGATGACAACCGGGTCGTGAGCGATGCCCTGGCACTGAGCGTGCAGAGTACAGCATGTGTTGCAAGTTTGGGTCATCGCCTACTTGCGAAGTCCCATGAGGTAGAGGTGCTGAAAGCTCAGTTGGCGGCGGAGCGAAGTATGGTTGAAGATTGTCAAAGTGCTATAAAGAGCTTAAAAAGGGAGAGGTCAAGGATAGTGGAGGTGAATCGACACCAGCTAGAAGTATTGTGGGACGAGAATAAAAACCTATCAAAGATGGTAGAGTTGTATTCTCGCGACATGCGAAAGCAGCTGGAGGACCTAGACCGACCGGGTAAACGCAAGCAAGCAGATCGCGAGAGTAGTTACGCTCAAGCTAAAATTGCGATCTTTGGGAGCTCAAGTGATGAGCCCCAAGAGGCTGTGCGTGAAGCCCCGGAAGAGGACAGCCAGAGGGCCAAACTCAAAGCTCCTATGGTCGAGACACCGAAGGCCAAGAAGAAATGATTTCAGCTGCATTATTGATGTTTTTATTTTAATTTATTTTATTTTTTTGGTTGTTTTTGTCTTTATTTTGTTTTGGAAATAAAAGAGTAAATTTGCAGAAGGAAAAAGAAAACGGAAAAGAAAGCACACTTTCCAAACTTAAATCAAACGAAGACGACAAACGGAAATGGAAGCACAGTTCCCTAACTAAAATAAAATAAAGATGATAGCCGAAAGGGAAAGGCAAAAACACAAAGCTCCAGAAAATGAAAGTAACGGGCAAAACAATAAACCACCAGAAAACACGGAAAAAAGAAAAGTAAAGTGAAAGTAAAGGTGCTCCCCCTTGAAGCGATTAGGTCGAGCATGCCCGGGAAATTCGAAATGGTGTTGGCACCTTCATCAGCATATGTCTATTTAAAGCACGCCTCTACAAGCGGATGATACCCAGCATTTCTTCCTGCAAACTCAAGGAAAAACATCAAAAAATCCAGAAACAAAAAAATGGCATCCTCATGCACTCACCTTGATGATCTCGACCTTGAGCTGTCCCTTGCACCACCGAATGCCCATACAAGGGCTCCTCCAAACACTGTCTTTCGAAACTCTACATATCATCACGGTACGGCCTCAAACTTTGCTGAGGCAATACCGAACTTTTCTGAGGCACTGCCGAACAGAGCAGTGCTGCTAGGAGGCATGATTAGCAGCAAGCTCACTCCGACAGATCATCTGCATGTGGCACAGAGGTCTGACAAGGCAGCGGTAGAGGAGTCCCACAATTTAACTGTGCTCCACGCGGTCTCCGCTACCAATTTGGGCATGCGCCTACTAGCGAGGACAAGGGAGTGTGCCGCGATGAGCGAGGAAATAGCTTCCTTGAAGGCTATGGTGGCGGACTTGCAGAAGCGGCTCTACTGTGCCAATCAGCACGTGGAAGCACTGCAGAGAAAAAATGAGGACCATGTGGAGCTGCTGCAGATTCTACAAGTGCGAGAAAATAGAGGCAAGCCATGATGATGATGGAGATGAAGAAGATGATGAAGAAGATGATGATGATGTTTTTTTTTTTTGTTTTTTTGTTTTTTTGTTTTTGTTTTTGTTTTTGTTTTTATGCAATGTTTGAATTGAAATAAAGTTTGTTTTTAACACTCAGAGGAAAAAAAAAAACTAACTAACCATACTACGTAAATAAATACATAAACTAACATAACAACACAAAAACAGAAACAAAACAAAAACAAAGACTCAACAGAAAAGAAAACAAAGAAAATAAAAAAAACTTAATTTAAAAACACAATATACAAGCAACTCACGGATGACCAGTTAAGGCCCTCAGAAAACACAGCCAGGGGATCCGGGAAGGTTGGAGGGGTCACAATGGTCCCGCTTAAAACCCAAACTTCTTAGACACCGAAGGTGTCGCCTAAAGAACTCCTAGACACTGTATTAACGGAAGTGCTCACTGGGGTTACCATAAGTCGGCTCATATGAAAAATATTTTTTTTTTTTTAATTTTAAAATTTTTAAGATAAGAAATAAAAACAAATTAAGATAAAATGAAACAACAAACCATAAACAAAAATGAACTAAGTACTGTAAACAAATTCAAACAAACAACATAAATTGTTGTACTAAAAGAAACAAACCAAGAAACCAAAGAGAAAAAAAAAAAAACAGCACTTTCTATCACCCGTTTATCACCATTTGGACAGATTCGTTTCTATGTTTTTCAGCTTCGACCTTTGTTCAGTTTTTAGGCTATAACTTTCCAACCGTAAGTCCAAATTTTACGTTCTTTATATGGTTGGATTCAGCATAGAAAAAAAAAGAACTCAACGCGGACCAAAAGGCAAAAACAACTACGCAAATAAACAGAATTCAAAGAAGAGAAATGATTGAAATGCTCCCCCTTGAAGCGATTAGGTCGAATGTGATGCACTTGGAGGTCGCGACTTCTCCCATTGCTCCACACTTCCCATTCTTATGATTGAGGTTGTCATCTCTCTCCATTAACGTCATTAACTTTAAAACAATAAATTGTCCAGTTAAGAAAAAAAAATAAAGTAGGAAAGCCAAATAGAATCAAACAATGTTACCGATCCCCGGCAACGGCGCCAAAAACTTGTTGCGTAGATACAGCTGCACCAAAATGGATTCAGCTGCATCCTCAACTTGTGATACTCGCAAGTGCACGAGCCGTTCGGTAGTATAGCGTATGTAAGTGCGAGGTCGATCCCACGAGGATTGGTGATTGAATGATTCAATTCATTTTCCCTACACAAAACAGAAATGAAAAAGAAGGGAAATAAATAAAACAAGGAAGAAAGAAAATAACTAACTCAAGCAGATAAGTTCCCAAGTTCAATTAGATTAACGGATTGATTCTAGCTAATGTATGATTAAGTCATGGTGTGTGGTCATAACCTTGTGTTCCTAATTCCCTAATTTGATCATTTGTTGTCTAACCTAAAATTAAGCATTAGGAACCCATTAAGCATAGAAGAACAATTTAAACAACCAAGCATGTATCTAATCCCTGTTGTCGAATGTCCATACATACTCTTCCTATTCATAGTTCAATTCGAATTAAAGTATGGTGTCTACTCTTAATTCAAACCAAGATAGCTAACATGCAAACCTAAATGGTGATCAATCATTCAAACTAGCATATTAACTTATAAGCATAATGAATAAGAACAAAAATCATAATTGAAACTTGGAAACTAATCAAACTTGAAACTAAAGAAAAGAATTTACATAACAATTAAAATTAAAGTAGAACTTGGAAAGACTTAAAGGAAAATTTCAGCACAAATATTTCATTACAACAATTGAAAACTAGAAAATGAAACTAAGAGAATTTGAGGGAGAGAAGGGAAGGGAGCTCTAGAGAAGTGTTTGAGAGCTCCCCCCCTTGGGGTGTGTTTACAAGCTTAGAGAACCTCCTTATTTATAGGCCTAGGGGAAGTGAAAATCTGAATTCAATATGGCTAATGCATACAACACTTGTTTTATAAAATCTGAAATGGTTGATGCACTTGTATTAGAAAATCTAAATTGGGTGATGCACTTGTATTAGAAAATCTTGAATTGGTTGATGCACTTCACCAATAGATCCCACCAGCAGCCCTAGCTCATCTTCATGTCACCATGACCAAGCTTCCAACCAGAAATGATAGCTCATACCTAGCTCAACATGACCAAGCATCCAACCAGCACATGCTGAGGTCAGCATGACCAGCAACTTCAAGGGCTTACAACTTGGGCTTCTCTTAATCAAATTAGGACTTTAAGCACTCGAAATTGAAGTTCAGAATGTCTTCTTTCCAGCCATATATCATTTGGGCCAATCCAAGGTCGGAGGAGGAAGTTAAGGCCAAAACAAATTGCTAACTCATTTTGCGCGCTGATAAAATCCATCCTGAGCATGGCTCTGTGTTTGCAAGGTAACAGACTCCATATTTATCCAATGGGGCTGAATTTCGGATATGTTATAGTACACACCCATTGGAACAACTTTCATGAAGAATGTGGCCTCATTCGAGCTATGTATGTTGTTGAAACAAAGCTTGCAATATGACCTACGGAACTGGACTGGCAGGGGGCTGTAGCCAAAATGAGTTTGTCTTTAAGCTCTTCATCCATTCATCCAAATTAGGCCTTAACATGCTTGAATTGCATGAATTATGCTCTCTAAAGCCATCATTATTACCTAAAGCTCAATGAACTGAAAGATAAACACAAAAAGGATTAAAAGCACAAGTATAACTCAAAAACATAACCAAATCATAAGTTAAAAGGGTACAAAATGATATGTAATTTATGCACCGATCAGTATTCTGTTAAATTGATGATGTGGCAAATGTGGAACACAGTTTTATACTGATGTGCAAACAAGAAACAATAAAAATTTACTTTAAATAATATGAAAATTATATTTTTAAAACATAATAAAAAGACTTATTTACTGTAGTACCCCCTCAAACTATGGTCAAATATCCACTTTACTTTAACAAATTTTAAGTTGAGACCGTTACACCGTCATGTGGTGTTGCTAATTCATGTATTATAATACAAGTGGATAACATTGTTCTATGTATTGGACCTTAGAGTATAATATTAATATATAGATACACGCATTATAATAGTAACGCCATATGACGACGTGACCATGACACCGAAGACTTTGTAATACAAATCCAAAAGTTATCCTAAACCCTAAATCATATATGAGGAATTAAAATTCTTGGGTTTTTTTTTATATATAAAAGACTCAAATTAAAAACCATGCAATATGACTGGGTTTTTTTCCTTGCTATGTCTTTGTAAATAGGTATTAGAAAAGGCCAACTGGAACTAAAAGTGGAAGAAGGAATGTGCCAAGTGATAGGTCGAAAATGGTTGGAAGCCTAGGATCGCCAGACCTCATCAACGACTACAGAGCATGCTCAGTTTCAGAGAAACCTAATTGAAATGTATAAGTATGTAGTGGATATGCATTCCTCTTACGAATATGGACAGTTGAAAAATATAAACTTCACAGAACAATCGATCATATTTTAACATATAGAAAATTTCCAGAATAATGATAGCTTTGCTGTATAAATGTACACATTAATAAAGTTATGGAAAGAGGTTTTTCAATATTCATCAAAATGTAAATATATTTTCTTGCTCGCGTTGAAAGTGGGAGACACCAAGTATTTTTTGTCCCACATCGACAATTTAGAGAACAACAAAGAGCTTTATATGGCCTGAGAACGGCTTACCGGCCACGACCTTACTTGGACAGGATCTGTTCTATAGTAATCGTACCTCTGTATCCTTGATTTCTAAGGAGACAGGAATCCCAACTTGGTGGATGAATCATGACCGTGTGATCAGACCGAGATTAACATTCTGATGGTCCTTGTGATCATCATAATGTATCCTTGATTTCTAAGGAGACAGGAATCCCAACTTGGTGGATGAATCATGACCGTGTGATCAGACCGAGATTAACATTCTGATGGTCCTTGTGATCATCATAACCGTAGAGGATCGTTGTCTGACAGGTTCCTTCTTTTTTAAATTCCTTTCATTTTGTTTTTTTGATAGACTAATACTAAAATTATTTTAGTAATTCCCTTTCTAAATTTTTTTATTATAAAAAAATGGTCGAAGTAAGAAGCTCACTACCCAGTAAATAGCATAATTAGTCCATAATTGGTCGAAGTAACAAGCTCACACCCTTTTTACATTTGTTAAAGCAAACACGTTTATCCCTTCTGAATACATTGCTTGTCACAGTTTGGAGGCCATCTGCTTATAAACCCACCGCACTTTGGTGACGAATTTTCATTATATTGATGACCTCACAATATCATATAAATTAGGGTTAAGTACATGGACTACTTACACTACCATTCTTTAGGTTTCAAGTGTTTTTCGTGTTTTTGCACTACTACTCTTTGAGGTTTCAAATTGTTTTCATAATGTCATCAAAAAAATATAAGCAAATGACAAAGTTAATCTCAAAGATTAGATTGCACGTGTATCTAATCATTAAGGCTGACTTTTTCATTTGAAGTAGTTTCTTATATGACATTAGTAATGTTTGAAATCTTAGGGAAAGGGACCAAAAACCTTAAGGCACGTAAGTTTGAATAACATTAAATAGAATATCAATCACAAATGTGTGTGTATGAGAGAGAGAGAGAGAGAGAGAGAGAGAGAGAGAGATATATATATATATATATATATCCAGCCCTAGTTAAATCCTACATTTGCCCCCGGAAGTCAAAGCGGCCCACCTTGCCCTCTTGACCAAGGTTTGGTGTTCCAATTTGCTCATACCATCATGTCCATTCATAACTCCGTCAACTTTGTTGATGTGACATTGTAGGACCCATATTTTTGTTGATGTGGACTCCACATAAGTAATATGTTAATTAAAATAAGAATAAGCTCTTTTCAAATATTAAAAATTAAAAATAATAAAATAACATATTTATAAATAATAGCAACCCATAAATCAATATGTTCTTGTTATGAAGGAGATAGAGTATGGTGGTGGGTTGGGAAGCGAGTGAAGGTTTAAGGTTTAGTTCGGGACTTGAAAATATTGTCCGGAGATTGAATACAAGTTTTAAATACATAAAACTATTTTTGGATTATCAAAATAATTGTTCCAAGTATATCAAATAATTAAAACTGATTTTTGGAAATAAAAAACTATTTTAAAAATAATTTTGGAGATTAAATACTTATTTTAAAGTCAACAAAAATAATTTAAAACATTAAATATAATGAAATACAAAATTAAACTTCATCAGAAAATCGTAAAATTAATTAACAAAGCATTAACTATTTTTTAAATTATTAAAATAATAAGTTATAACTATTTAATTAAACTAAAACGATAATAAAAACTATAGATATTTATAAAAATACCCAATCCTAGACATGTATTTATAAAAATACCCAAGCACTATTTAAACATAGAAACATACCCAAAATGGGTTTTGGGTATGTGTGTAATGATGGGTTTTGAGTATGTTTATAAATGGGTTTGGTATGTGTGTAATGATGGGTTTTGGGTATGTTTATAAATGGGTTTTGAGTGTGTGTAATGATGGGTTTTGGGTATGTTTATAAAGTGTTTTGGGTGTTGGGTATTTTTATAATTCGCTAAATTTGATTAAGAATACTATAATTTAAAACTAAATTAAACTAATTCAAACAATAAAGTAAATTAAATCAACCGTTCTAAGTCCGTGTCAGCGAGTCCTGGTCATCGATCTCGCCCAGTCAGCTCAAAGCGAATGGTTCCGATCGTGCCACGTCTCAAGCCAATCTTAAAAGCTCCCTGAAAATTCGTACGAACTCATATTCACCTCTACTATTTTTTGTAACCTTCACTTCTCCAAAATCCTTTAAAATATATTTCCAAATGATTTTGTACACCTCAAATAAATCCAAATAACTTCAAAAATTCAACTTGCACAACTTTTGAGCCCTAAAATTTTTCTTTCATACACATGATACCAACAAAAAACCCAAACTTTTCAAATGATAAGGGGTTTTTCAAATGTGAGCCACCCCTTCTTATAAAATGGTTCAACCACTACGTCATGGTTCACCAAAGGGCGCAATCATTACGCCAGCACGCGCATGCCCCTTCACTCCACATGGCACACGCCTCAATTAATTCCCCTTCATGCATGCATTGACGTCTAAGTGACAACCCATATGCGCTTCTCCAAAAATTTGCATTGCAATGACAAGTCCACCGTTATTCGACATATGTCACTACAATGGTCCAAGCTACAGATTCATAATTACAACACGTTTACCGAACGGTAATGACGTGTACACCTAAAGTGACAACCCATTAATGAACACCTTACCGAACGACAACGACACAAACACGCTATGAGGTTACCTCCCTATTAGCCTATCTATCTTTTGCATATCCATTATGTTCCTGCATAGGGTCCATGTGACTGAAGGCAGGCTCACTTCTAATTTGTATCCATTTTTTATGTCAAAATATATCAAACTCACCAAGTTTGATGGCCCACTTGATCAGGCGCCTTGAGGTTTTTGGCTTCTACAATACTTGGCGTAATGGCAGATTTGTAAGCACCGTGATGGTGTGCGCCTTGAAGTATGGCCAAAGGTTAGGCGCTGAGACGATCAATGCCGAGGACAACTTCTTCAAATCATGGTTTTGAAGCTTTATGTCTTGAAGGGCCTTACTAACATAGTATACTGGGTGTTCCACGCCATCGGACTTACAGATGAGTACAGAGATGACTGTCTTACAGACACTGAGAGGTAGATGATGAGGCCGTCACCGGGAGTGGTTTAGAGAGCAGTGGTGCCTTGCTCATGTAATCCTTTAGGATTTGGAAAGCTGCCTCGTATTCGGCAGTCTAAGTGATCTGCCGTTTGTTGCCTTTGATATATAGTTTTGTGGCTTCGGCACTTGCATGTTCACCAATTTTTCTAGGTTAGGCTCAATACCTCGTTGGCTGATCATGAAGCCCAAGACTTTGTCGAAAGATAAACCAAATGTGCACTTCATTGGGTTGCGGCGCATCTTTTAGTACTTTAGTATGCTGAACATCATCGAAAGGTTATAGAGGTGCTAATCGACAGTTTTTCTTTTGACCAGCATGTCATCCACATAGACTTCCATTTATGGTTGATATGTTTGGCAAAGATCTGGTTTACCAATCGCTGGTAGGTGGCTCTTGAGTTCTTCAACCCGCAGGGCATGACATTGTAGCAATAGAGCCCCTTTTTAATGATGAATGTTGTATGCTTCTCATCAGCAGCGTGCATGAAAATATGGTTATACTTTGAATAAGCATCCATGAAGTTAAGGAGCTCATGGCCTGATGTGGCATCCACCAACTGATTGATCATTAGGAGTGAAAAGCTATCCTCAGGGCAAGCCTTGTTGAAATTGGTATAGTTCAGATGTCTTCTTGACCATTACAGAATTGGCCAGTCATATGGGATAATCTACATTTCTGATGAAGCCGAAAGTGCGAAGCTTGTCTACTTTGGTCTTCATGGCCTCATACCTTTTGTGGTAGATGACATCCAATGAAATGCCAAGCATGTTGTCGTAAGACCAGTCAAAAACTTTTGAATTATCTTTGAGGAATTTGATGAAATCAACCCAAAAAGCCTCAGAAAGATAGGTGTGGATGCAGATTCGTGGAGGGCTATTGATTCCAACTCCTCCATTGGGCTTGAGGGGTAAGAGATTCATCTATTGGGTCCTCTAATTGATCGGTGCCCATGTGGTTCGGCATTTGCGGCATTGTGGCAAAGACAGAGGAATTATGCCATAATCATCATGGGATCTTTGTGAGGGAAAATAATGCCCTTCTCCTCTTCTTCAGAAAGGGTGATCAGTTCCCTGTTTGTATTCTGCATCTTGTAGTTGTGGTGAATTCGATACCAGGGACCTTTGGGTATTGAACTGCAAGAAGGCCATTTTTTATAAAGTTCTTGTTCTTGTTGACAAGGGTGGTGCCATCACTGATGGTCTTGATCATGTTGATTTGCCTATGGAGTTTTTGCTGTGGAGGGGGTTGGTCGCTGACATATTGCACCAGCTTGCCCTCTTGTATAAAGCGTTCCACGATTTTGCGCAAAGATATGCAAGATTAGGTATCATGGTCGTTGTGCTGATGATACCAGCAGAAGACACCCATATTTGCTAAAAAGCCTTCCGATTAGATGGCTTCAGAATCATGTTGGTTTTGTTTAGGAGAATTTATCTCGTAAGTGGTGTTCAACATGATGAACGAGCATGGTCGAGGCTTGCTCCAGGGCGGCTGTTTGGAATGGGACTTGTCTTCCTCAAGTTTTTTTATCTTCTTAAAGAGGAGACAAACGGTGAGATCAGCACTTGGGCTCATCGTTTGCCGAACTGCAAGGTGATCTTGGCAGAGGTTGTTGAGCCCTTTTGTTGTTGTGCTCTACCGGACGTTATGGGTCTTTCTCTGGCTCTCCTTGGCCCTGGTGGTGCCCTTTTGTCGGCAGGTTGTACCATAAGAACGTTTCACGCGGTGATGCTTGTGTCGCTGGCAATGTGTTCCTACTGATCTGTATGACTACTTAGGTATCAGTTGGAAATACTCAGAGTCCCTCATTTCTTCAAAGCCACATTCCGTATGGGCGTTACGTCCTTAGGGTCAAGAACGTGCATACGGAAATCATTGAGCTTGATGTTAATTTTGATCAGCTCTTCTTGATGAGCCTTCATGATATGCCGAAGTTAGGAATAAACTCGGTGACCATGGTAAGGTTGGTCTTCGACAGGGGGCACGATTAACTGCCGCAAAAGAGTGGTTTCGGCAATTGCCAAGCCCTTGCCCCTAGTGCATTTGTTAGGGTTGTGCACTCTTTGGAGGGTGTGTTCTTGCTGAACCTGCATGGTCTGCTCAAGGCCTTGCTCAAGATGGCAGAATAGGATTGTTGCCCCTGAGTATTATTCAGCTTAGTCAAGAGGATATTGTTGTGCTTTTGCATTTTGGCCATGTCTTGGCACAAGGAGTCTAGTTGAGCTTGCAGATTTGCTTCGACAGTTAGTGGCCGGATGGTGATGTAAAGTCGCAAGGAAGTTGAAAAGTAGATGTTGCAATTGAGAGAGAGAGAGCTAAAATGTTTCTAGGTTTTTCAGCAATTTTTCAAAACTAAAAATACCTTGGTACTTTAACTCTCTTAACTTCTTCGTTACAACTGCAATTCCCAATCCGTTCGCGAGAGCAAGCCTGACGTCATGGTGCAAAAGAACTTCCCAAAACTAGTGTTGAACAAATATGGCTCGAAAATCGAGTTCTTGAAAAATAAATGCATTGAGATTAGAGCCTTGGGATTTCTAAATACATTCAAAGGTATGCTTTGGTTTAGGAAAAAATTAAATTCCAACACCACATGTAGATTGGACCTAGTTAAGTTTTAATGAACCATAATAAATTTTATTTCAAATAGTTAAACTAAACATTATTTTCTTGTCAAACTAAAAATCGTCCTAAACAGTTTCCTCGAAGCAAAAACAAAAAAAATACAATTTTGGCAAAAAGCGTGCTCAATTCTTCAAAATCCAACGATAGTCGCTTCTTCAGAAAAATACATAAAATTGAAGATCAATGGTTATGGTAATCATCAATTGCTAGTGGAGGTTGAAAAGGAAAAGTCTACTCTGATTCATTTGGAAGTCTGAGGACTCAAACGGGGAAATTAAATAAACAATCCATCGGTGTTAGATCATCAAATCACTTTGGACCCAAAAAAAAATATGATCAAATCACCCATCACTCCCAAGAAAAAATGAAATAATAAAATGAAGGGAATCCTAATGGAAAGCTTCAACTTGGTCCTTGAAGTGTTGTAGTAGGCTCTCCATGCTCATTACTGTCACATCACCCTTATCTCTAACCCTTACGCTAACCTGAAACCATAAGAGGATGGATCAGAGATTAACTTCTCACTAGAAGACTTCATGGCAGAGTTTAACTTACAACAAAGGACCCTGGGCAGTATAAACAAAAATTACGAAATTACGAAGAAAAAAAATAGGACCTGTCCATTTTGAACTTCCTCCCCACCCACAACTAAAATGTAGTTGTACTGTGCGATCTGAGCTTGTCGTACCTGCAAAAACAAGAGCATTATCAGTAAACAAACACAAGGCTGGTTTGCTTCAGATGTTATTATCTCGGTTCAGCAAAGAAATCGACAATGCTGAAGCCGTATTCATAATGTAAATGAATGGGGTGTTGCCCTCACTATGTGTCATGCAAGAGACACAAAATCCCTAGGCTCATCAGGATGGTGTTGCACAGTGCAGTCAAAATTACTGTATAGAAATAGAATAAAAGAACCATGCACTACTTTTCCTTAACTAGTTTATCTCAAGTTCCAGAATTTGGAAATATTTTGGCATAATCAAGTTGACTGATGATAGGAATTGCATTACATCTTAATTACGTAATTATTATACTAATATATGCAACACTACAGGCTGCAGCATGAACATTGAATCTCCCCTGTGACAGTAAACCACATATTTGACGCCCATCATACCACAAATGCGAAATCAAATCCTGCATTTACCCAAGTTATGAATGCTCACCTTTTTCTGAATTGTTTTATCACTTGTGTCAACATCAACATAATAACCAGCCTGATGGATCTGATCCCGTACCTACAAAAATGCAAACGCAGTTTTTATCTACGACTTGAGCTTAAAGATATTGTACTCCATTAAGCATTTTGTACAACTCATAACATCAATAATTAAAAATATATTTTCAGTTCATCAGTTTCCTAAATTATCAACAGAAGACGAACAAAAGAAGGGAAAAATTAAAATTAAAAAAAGAAAGAAAGAAAAACCAACCTGTAGAGCATAAGGCAGGGCTGTGTGCGACACAGGGCAAACAATTGCCTGACGTGGACTAAGCCAGAAGGGCCATTTCCCTTTGTAATGTTCCAACAGTACAGCAAGCATACGCTCAACGGAACCTAAAACAGCTCTGTGTATCATAACAGGCCTCTCCATCTTGCCATCTTCACCCTCTGCTGAGTAATACAGCTTAAAGCGGTCGGGAAGTTGAAAATCAAGCTACAACCACAGCATTTTTCCAAAATGGTAACAGCAACAAAATGAAACGTCAAGAGATCATGAAACGAAAAATAGTGATCATCATATACCTGTAATGTTGCCAACTGATGATCTCTGCTCAATGCATCAGATACAGTGATATCTATCTTCGGTCCATAAAATGCACCATCCCCTTCATTCACCTGCACAACATGACTAGCGATGTAACCACACTCCAGACACAATCTAGAAATTCAAGGGGGCCTACTGTAGTGCTTTAAAAAGTACAGATAATCAACCAAAACAACAACACCAATCACAGAATTTGACCATTCTACCCTCACCAAGTGAATGGGTAGAGAAGAAACTGGGTTAGCCACTCCAATCCAATCCATCTGGCTCAGTATGAAAACTGTACTGACTGAGCTTCGTCAAGTTTTTAACCCACTGAGCTAAAGAATAAATAAGCTAGAAGCCTTGGGGGTTGGCCCAAATGGTAAGGGTGGGTGGGGGAATCAATTAGGATGCCATCGGTTTCCAATGTAACCAAAAAGGAAAAACAAAACAAAAAGCAAGCAACTACACTAGTGCACTATGAAAAATATTAGATCAATTTTCTTCCAAGTGAATTTTATTATCATTAGCTGCCAAAGGAAGAATAAGCTAGATGCTTATGTGCAATTAGAGTATCAAGTAAAAATACCTCCCAGGGCTTGCCGAACTCAATTAAAGCTTCTTTAAGAGCAGCCTCAGCCTTCTTCCAGGTTGCCAAATCTCCCATGTGGCTTTCTGGCATCTACAACATAAACGTATAAGGCAGAATAAATATGAATTTCCCCTACTTCATAGACGAGAGATAGATACACACAATTATAACTCATAGCATTATGCAGTACCAAAATAATTAGATGTAACCCATACCCAATGAGTTAAAATGTAAAATCAGACTATCAATTCAATACCATGTGATGATCAAATAAAATTAAAAATCCAAATCCAAACATCACACTCAAAATAGAAGCTAAATCTACAACAAGACTGATAAGCTAAATCTCCATGCTCATTACTGTCACATCTCCCTTATCTCTAACCCTTACGCTAACCTGAAACATTAAGAGGATGGATCAGAGATTAACTTCTCACTAGAAGACTTCATGGCAGAGTTTAGCTTACAACAAAGGACCATGGGCAGCATAAACAAAAATTACAAAGTTAATGAAGGAAAAAAATATAGGACCTGTCCATTTTGAACTTCCTCCCCACCCACAACTAAAATGTAGTTTTACCGTGCGATCTGAGCTTGTCGTACCTGCAAAAACAAGAGCATTATCAGTAAACAAACACAAGGCTGGTTTGCTTCAGATGTTATATCTCGGTTCAGCTAAAAAATCGACGATGCGGAAGCCATATTCATAATGTCAATGAATGGGGTGTTGCCCTCACTATGTGTCATGCAAGAGACACAAAATCCCTAGGCTCATCAGGATGGTGTTGTACAGTGCACTCAAAATTACTGCATAGAAATATAATAAAAGAACCATGCACTACTTTTCCTTAACTAGTTTATCTCAAGTTCTAGAATTTGGAAATATTTTGGCATAATCAAGTTGACTGATGATAGGAATTGCATTACATCTTAATTACGTAATTATTATACTAAAATAAGCAACACTACAGACTGCAGCATGAACATTGAACCTCCCCTGTGACAGTAAACCACATATTTGACGCCATCAAACCACAAATGTGAAATCAAATCCTGCATTTACCCAACTTATGAATGCTCACCTTTTTCTGAATTGTTTTATCACTTGTGTCAACATCGACATAATAACCAGCTCGATGGATCTGATCCCGTACCTACAAAAATGCAAACGCAGTTTTTATCTACGACTTGAGCTTAAAGATATTGTACTCCACTAAGCACTTTGTACAACTCATAACATCAATAATTAAAAATATATTTTCAGTTCATCAGTTTCCTAAATTATCAACGGAAGACGAACCAAACAATACCAAAAACGAAAAACAAAACCCTAATCTAACCAAAGAGGGGTTGGGTTGGATCAGTTTCCTTCACCGGTTACCAAGTGAATTTGTGCATCTGAATAAAGTGTACTTCATTACCGAAACCTAATATCAAACTAACTAGATTTTACTTCAAAAACATTTAAAGAAAGTAGATATGATAGAGAGGCGATGAAATCTGGAGAAAGAGGCAAGACTTTAGCCATAACTCCATGATCTAAATCTTCATTCTCCACAGACAATATTATTTCAGACAGTTTGATTGGTTGTTTGCTAACTGTATCTCAGACACAACCAAAAATGTCAAAAATTGAACTAAAACAATGTAAGCCACTCTACCTTGGCAAGCAGTTGGCCACCAAGAGAGAGGCTACTGAAGAAATATGGTGATTGGCTCGCAAGATGAACAACCTGATATAAAAAAATTGATGGCTCATAGCCTTACACGATACATAAGCTACACTCAGGCCAAACAGTCGATCCAAAGAAGGGAAACATTAAAATTAAAAAAAGAAAGAAAGAAAAACCAACCTGTAGAGCATAAGGCAGGGCTGTGTGCGACACAGGGCAAACAATTGCCTGACGTGGACTAAGCCAGAAGGGCCATTTCCCTTTGTAATGTTCCAACAGTACAGCAAGCATACGCTCAACGGAACCTAAAACAGCTCTGTGTATCATAACAGGCCTCTCCATCTTGCCATCTTCACCCTCTGCTGAGTAATACAGCTTAAAGCGGTCGGGAAGTTGAAAATCAAGCTACAACCACAGCATTTTTCCAAAATGGTAACAGCAACAAAATGAAACGTCAAGAGATCATGAAACGAAAAATAGTGATCATCATATACCTGTAATGTTGCCAACTGATGATCTCTGCTCAATGCATCAGATACAGTGATATCTATCTTCGGTCCATAGAATGCACCATCCCCTTCATTCACCTGCACAACATGACTAGCGATGTAACCACACTCCAGACACAATCTAGAAATTCAGGGGGCCATACTGTAGTGCTTTAAAAAGTACTGATAATCAACCAAAACATCAACACCAATCACAGAATTTGACCATTCTACCCTCACCAAGTGAATGAGTAGAAAAGAAACTGGGTTAGCCACTCCAATCCAATCCATCTGGCTCAGTGTTCCAGCTAAGCCAATTATGAAAACTGTACTGACTGAGCTTCGTCAAGTTTTTAACCCACTGAGCTAAAAAATAAATAAGCTAGAAGCCCTTGGGGGTTGGTCCAAGTGGTAAGGGTGGGTGGGGGAATCAATTAGGATGCCATCGGTTTCCAATGTAACCAAAAAGGAAAAACAAAAACAAAAAGCAAGCAACTACACTAGTGCACAATGAAAATTGGATCAATTTTCTTCCACGTGAATTTTATTATCATTAGCTGCCAAAGGAAGAATAAGCTAGATGCTTATGTGCAATTAGAGTATCAAGTAAAAGTACCTCCCAGGCCTTGCCGAACTCAAATTAAGCTTCTTTAAGAGCAGCCTCAGCCTTCTTCCATGTTGCCAAGTCTCCCATGTGGCTTTCTGGCATCTACAACATAAACGTACGAGGCAAGAATAAATATGAATTTCCCCAACTTCATAGGCGAGAGATAGATACACACAATTATAACTCATAGCATTATGCAGTACCAAAATAAAATGTAAAATCAGACTATCAATACTATGTGATGATCAAATAAAATTAAAATTCCAAATCCAAACATCACACTCACAATAGAAGCTAAATCTACAACAAGACTGATAAGATATTCCCTTGGAAGTATTTGTTGTCCATTTTAGATTTGAAAATAAACAAAAGAAATATATAATTCAAACTTCCAGCTTAGGCCAATAACTTGTGAGGAAGAACAATGACACTTTTCTACCGAAAAGTACAAAGAAAAACTAGATGTTCAGCTCTTCAATCATAGGGATCCAGAACCTTACTGTTGAAAGTTTCAGCTTAAAAGTGAATCCAAATATATTATAGGTATACTCGATAAACTCTAAGACAGCCCTCACTTCATCTTTTACCTGAAACACAGAGACATTAAAGTACCATAAGCAAAACGAAACTGCAAAAGTAAAATGTTAGGAGCTATGTGAGTAAAGTTTAACTCACTTGGGACTCCCTGCAGAAGATATGAGCGTCATCCTGTACCAAAAAGAACGTCAATAATGCTGGGAACTGGTACTAATACTCTAACTATACAAACCTACAACATTAACATCATCTAAAGTATCATGGTGGAGAGATTTGGTGGAGACAGGTTATTGCGCTTTGATGGCAGTATTTTGGGTTGTGTGGGGGGAGAGAAATAGAAGAATTTTTGAGAATTTCAATGGTGATGGGCTAGATGAGTTATGGGATTGAGTTCATTTTTGGGCATCGCTTTGGGCATCTTAAGGGGATCTTCTTCCAGCTTATTCTTCTAGATTGGAAGGCAGTTGCTTTATAGTGCTATTTTGGCTTTGTTCTTTTCCTTGTCTGTGCTTATAGTGGTCCTCTTGGCCACGGTTTCTGTTATATCTGTAATCTGCTTTTATTTCAATAAAATTTCGTTTCTTTTCAACAAAAGACTATATATATCATCTAAAGTAAATGCCAGGAACCCAAAAAAATAAACAAAGTATACCTGCTGGAATCTCCTGACACGTGTTAATCCAGTGAGTGCACCACTGGCCTCATTCCGATGTAACACCCCAAAATCAGCCATTCGTAGAGGTAGTTCTTTGCATAAATATCAAACGCACACATAAGTAACAAGTTCAAGTCCTTAACAGCAAAGGATAGTCTATCACAGTTTTACCAAGGTCAAGACAATACCTCTATAAGAACGGTTCCTATGCTGAAACATTACACAGTGCCCTGGGCAGTTCATTGGCTTTAAGCCAAATTCCTGTTTCTCAATCTGCAATGGAACTTGACTTCGTCATATAAAAGGATACAAAATCAAGATAAACTTAGCCCAGTTCATTTACACCGCATAACTATTAGATGATGATCTCAATCAATCATCTGCATTGAATTTCATATATAATTTCCATATTGTTTTACTGTTTGAGCAACAGAGCCTTCTTCTTCATGACATTATCCAATATTTGGTATCATTCATATACACAGAATTAATAATAAATAAATATACATTTTCAAATCTGTGTATTGACCTTACTTGAAAAAAAGCCCGCGCGATGCTGCGGGTTTTGAAATTACACAGATAAAATAAAATTGTTTATATATACAATGAGATTTAACTTGTAGCATTATGCTTAACTAAGGAAGTATAAGTAGCAAAAAAGGAAGTAATAACATATTTTACAGGCTACTTGTCATGTTAAAATAGTAGACATGTTTGTATATACATCTTGGATAGTTCTGAGTAGCATGTTGTTTAATGGGTTGGGCTTTGCTTTGCAATTTCTTCATGACTTTTCTTCTCTTTGATGGAGGTCTTGACTCTATTATAAAAAAAAGGGAAAATAGCAAGTGTTAATGTAGATGAATGGGGAAAATTGAGTTAGGACAATAATCATAAACATCTAATTATGTATAAATAGGAATAATATAATTTAACAATCTAATAAGAAAGTTGTAAATGGTTTCCAATCGAAGAAACACAAAGTAACGAAATTAAATAAGAACTCAATGTTTTTCTTTTCTTTTAAGATATGAATAATTGAATATTATGTATGTAATATGTATTTTAATGAGATGAGTGAATTGTAAAAGAGAGAATACAAACTTTAATGTTGGAGTAAGAGAACTAATGAGCAAGTTGTTGATGGTTTTCCAATTGAAGTACCACAAAGTAAACATATTTTAAATTATGTGTTCATCTAAAGGAAAAGTTGAAAAGCGGTAAAATAATTATGGTTGGATGTATTGAAGAAAAATTGAAGAAATGGATGTAAATATAATCCTTAAGCTTCTAATTCTTTTATGTGTTAGGCACATATGACTAAAATGTCTTTTGCCCTTATTTCAAGTTAAAATTACTTAAGGGTTCGACATTTCTATGGGAAAACGAGCAAAGTCTCCCCTGAAAAACGAATATTTTCTAAAAATATTCACCTGTAAATATAACAATTTAATAACATTCCCAAACGTTCAGTTACAAAAATGATGTAGCATCATAAGATTATTAGAATGTGTAAAACCTGAAATACTGAAAATGACATAAAAAAAACAAATATTTGTATGCATATGCAGTGAATATTCTAAATGTAGATGAAAGACCAAAATTATGGCAAATGGCAAGGGTTTAGATTGCAAAATTAACAATAAGAGTTTATTAATAAGACGTGTCAACAATGAGATATTAATGTTCAAACAAATACACAATTCATGTATATCCAATTACTGTTTAAGTTGAAATAGTGTAAAGGACTGATTTTCTCACCATTGCATCAATCGAGACGCATTGCAAACCAGCAAATTGATCATTAGTTCTGAACACCTTTGGTCTCCAGGTTTTGCACACACGGACTCCAATTTTCATACCGGATTGAAAGGGGTGCAAATTGTGGATCGGAACCGTGTTCATTGTGCCATCAATCTAAAGAGAAAAAGTATATGCCCTTAGTTAGTATAAAGATGCATAAAAAATTATTTCATAAAATAGAGGAATGTTTAATCATGAATGAACAGAAGCTGAAACCTGATAGTAAATTTTGAAGAACATCTTTGTACACTATGTTTTTAGTGTATTTATTTGGCACTTCTTTATTATTATCTATTATGATTTTGAGGCCTTCTCTAGACGTAGCTCTAGATAACGCGACATAAAGCTGTCCATGAGTGAAAACAGGCTGGGGAAGGTATAACCCAACTTGTTTTAAAGATTGACCTTGACTTTAGTTTATTGTCATAGCATAGCATGGCCTAACTGGGAATTGGCGCCTTTTAAAAATGAAAGGCCATTTGTTTTCTGTTGCTGAAAGAATGATCCTAGGTATAAACACTTTGTGGCCAATGTGGCTACCAGTGAGTATTTTTGCTTCAATAACTCTGATAAAATGCTTGACCCATTCATCTGATCAGAAGTGTCAAATGAAATCTCTTCTCTGGTTGTTTGACTTGTGTTTGTGTGATGATAGCATATATTCTTAACACATTTTCGTTTCTTGTTCTCAGTTTGAAAGGCTTTTTTATGGCTCGTTTTGGAATTTTTTTTGTCTCGATGCTTATTTTTGTTGTTAGGACGACAGACATTTTTTGCGAGAACATTCTATACCAGCTGAACTACCAGAACTACAGGCTTGCTGCACTATGAAAGCTCTATTGGAAACTCTGGTTCCATAATTTTTTTTGGGCTTTTTATCACAAAACGTCCCTCACGTTTGCGAAACTATCAGATTGCATCCTTAAAGTTTTTTTGTATCACTCATGGTCCCTAACGTTAATATAGGTGCTCTTAAATAGTCCCTCTGTCAAAAAAACTATTAAGTCCAAGGATATAATCGTAAAATCAATTCAAAATATTATAATATATATATATATATAAATTTCTCTCTCCCCTCTTTCTTTTCTATTTTCTTTCCTTCTCTCTCTCTCTCTCTTCTTCTTTCTTCCTCTCCCCGAGTTCAGAACTACAGCGGCGAAGAAGAGGATTAGGAGGGAGATCAAGCTTCTCTTTCTTGGGGTGGGTTGGGATATTGGTGGGGATTGGGACGGGGATTGCCTTTTCAATGTTCTCTTGGGCTTGGGACTGGAATTGGGAGATTTGAAGCTGCTGCTGTTGTCAAGGCAGAGCATGGACAAGTGTTTGCCAACCACCGCTGCGTATTCTTCTTCTTCTTCTTCTTCTTCTTCTGACTTTGGGTTCTTAATGTTCTGGTCACTGCATTCAACCATTAGTTCTTCTTGAACAAATTCTATCTCTTCTTCTTCTTCTGGTAGGGAGGGAGAGATTCTTGAGATTCTTGAATATTTTATTTTAATAATTGGATGCAGAGTTGCGAATGAAATGCCTCCTCTCTCTTATATAAATACAGCAATATATATATATATATATATTTAACGGCCTGTGAGAGTCTTTTCAACTTTCAACTTTGATAGTTGATGAAAGAAAGAGGAGAGAGAAGACTGAACTCGGGGAGAGGAAGAAAGAGAGAGAAGAGAGAAGGAAAGGAAATAGAAAAGAAAGAGGGGAGAGAGAAATTTATATATATTTTTTATAATTAAATTGATTTTACAATTATATCCTTGAATTTAATAGTTTTTTTGACAGAAGGACTATTTAAGAGCACCTATATTAACGTTAGGGACCATGAGTGATACAAAAAAACTTTAAGGATGCAATCTGATAGTTTCGCAAACGTGAGGGACGTTTTGTGATAAAAAACCTTTTTTTTGGCTTGATGGTTATGCTTAGTATTAGTGCAACAAATATTTTCATGACAGATTTCTTTACCACTCGAAGTGGCAGAAATATGGGTTTCCTGTGTCCTCAGGCTTTCTCTGGTTTTTCCAATCCTTTTAGACATGATATTCAAAAATTACAAATTACAACCAATAGATCGATAGCTGGAAAAGAAAAAAAAACATGCATGAGTTAAATTATAATATTTTTATTACATCTATAACCTAATCAAGCAAAATGGACACACATCACAGTACTGTAGATATAAAAATAAGAATTTTCAAACAACACAACATCTGAAAACGAATTAATACAATTTCTATAGCCCAACCAAGTAAACCAGATATGAGCAATAACATCACAACCACATAAATAACAATTTGCAAATGACACAACACCCAAAAACCAATTTGCCACAGTTGATATGCATGACCTCTTCAAAAGACGAAGAGAAAACTGACCTGTTTCCTAACAGCAATGGAAAGAGCTATCAAACAGTCCAAAAAGCAGTACAGCACCTATAACAAACGCAACCGAAAAAATGAAATCAAGGAACAATCAAAAGAGCAAAATTCGTGGAATCTGATTAACGAATTTGTGCATTTGCTTAAATTGGATTTAAGTGTTATTATAACTGATGCAACAAAAGAAACAAAAAGAAAAGAAAGGTTATCAACAATTACTCATTTACCAACAGAGATTCTGAGAAATTATCTTCTTGTTGATCAACCTCATGTATTAAAAATCAATTCCTTGTTTGGAGCCCAAAACTTTTTAATTTAAAATAAAATATGACAAAAAGCCTCCAAACAATCCAAATCTAAAGCAAAATCATCAACCAGTTCAATCAAAAGCAACAATCAAAGGCTAAGATAGCTAAAATACCTCAGTTGTAATGATTCAAAACGAAAAATATAGAAAATAAACTCAGCAAGCAACAAAATCCCAGAAAGGCAGTGCCTAAACAAATTATACTAACAGAATCAATAACAATTTTCCATTTTTTCCTGTAAAGTAAAAAACAGAGAATTTCAAAAACTCATTACAGAGTCCTCATTCATAATCTCGATCCTTAATTAATCAGGAAAAATGTATATGCTGAGTCATCCTGAACAAATCGTGTTTCCTATCAAATCATCTAAGAATCCGGGGGGCATAGTACTGCATGAAACTACTTAGCTTAAATTGGAAGGGTTACCACCTGCAGCCGAAGGCCACATGAAACATAATGAAAGAAGTATGGATATGTAGAGTCATCCTAATCAAATCCTGTTGCCCATCATATCATTGGAGATAAAGAATTCATAAGAGACAACCTAAATTAACTTTTCTTATCTTGTTAAGTATCAGTGTCATCTGACAATGCACATTACAAAATTTTGGTTAACAAAAAAAGTATAATAGATGCGAAGTTCATAAATTTGATTTATAAAATACTAAATCTTGAACATGCCCAGTTTCACCAAAGCAAACAGTTTCACCTCTGAGCAACAATAAATTGCAGAAATTGTAAATTGAAATAAAGTTATGTTCCTGTATTCAATGAAAGAGAGCAAACTTACATTTGAATCTGCAGTGAAGTTGAAATACTTGAATAAGATTCCCTAGACCAAGAAAACACGTAGTAGTAGAGCCAAGTCGAATCTCTCCCTGTGAAAGAAAAACAAGGGTTGGAGTTTTAGCCGCCACCCCCTTTGGGGGTGGGTGAGTTCCTTTTGCTCTCCCCCCTCCCTCCCCCCCTCCCCTATCTCTTGCTCACCCCTCTCCTTTCCTTCCCTCGCGTTCCGTCCAATCCTTCCCCTCTCCCTGAGTTTTCTTCATCTCTCCCTCTTCTTTTGCTCTGTCTTTGGGCTTCTCTCTTATTTTCACAGGGTGTGGGTGGTTGGGTTAGGGTGGATTCGTTGCTCTTCTGTTTGGCATCTCCGGTAGATCTATTCTGGATCTAGTTTATCCGGGGATTGCATTGGTGATTCGGTGGCTTGGGTGGTTTTCCCCTGTGGCCGCCGCGGTCTACCGAGTTCTTCTCTCGGGCATTTGGTGTCCCCATTTTGCTGGTCCAGATGCTCTCTCCTTGGATGAGAGCGGGTGACGTCGTTCGAGCATTCCCTGCTTGTATCGAAGGCTTCATGCCTCCTATTTGTTTAGATCCCTCATATCTCCTTCATTCCATATTTCACAGAGCTGTCCTTTGGCCGTTGTCATTTCAGTTGCTGGGTCTCCCTTGGTGCGTCGGTGCTTACGATTCCGGCGAAGATGCGATTTCTTGGGTTGTTGTTGGTCAAAACCCAGATCCCCCCACTTCCCTTTCGAACCGACTTCATCATCCGGATTCAACGGCCAACTCAAAACGCGAGCTCTCGCGTACCCCTCGGAAGGTGTGTCGAGCCGCGACAACGTTCCGACTCTGGTGCCTGCACCACCTCCTTCCTGTTACTTGGTTACTATTCTTGTGCCTTTGGACTGCTCTGAGAGTTACTGGCTTTTGGGTTAGATCTGTGATGTGGGTTTGTATTATCTGTAATTTTTCTTGTTTCAATTTGGTGTTGCTACCACATGTTATGTGTGGATTTCATTTTACTGCTGGCATTATGGCTGTTTAAATGTCTTTCGGACGGGATCATGATCTTCATGCTATGCCTATGCTTGGATTTTAGTTAGATCTGGTCCTGTTCTGGTGCTGTTGCGTTTGTCCTTTGTGGGTGCTCCTTACTTGGCCCTGTTGTTGTGTTCCATGCCCTTTTGTGGGTTATCAATGAATTTGCCTTTCGACCAAAAAAAAAATAGAGCCAAGTCGAATTATGTGAAGGAATTTTGAGGCAACACAAAAGAAAAAAAAAAGTCAATAAATCAAAATGAAGAAACATTAACCTGAAAGTTATCTTCGCTTCTTTGCTTCAGTGATTGCTTATACGTCAGAGAGGTGAGAGACCATTGAATCTTTTGAGATAAAATTCCAAAGTTTCAATAAGACATGTAGATTTGAATAGCTTTTTAATTTTCATAAGTAATACCTGAAGCAATTGGATGACTGCCTAACTGTGATTCATACTGAAAAAAAGAAATAAACAGTAATTAGAATGAAGTACAACAACCACGTACTTACATAGCCTCAAAATACAACCAACCAACCAACTTGAAGCAAATACTTAAATTTCAGGATTCTAACAGAGTGCAAGACCATATAGATACCCGCATTTCCTACCTAGAGTGCAAGACTCCCAAATTTTCGGTAAACTGAATTGTGAGTAGTGAGAACAATTATTTGTTGATATATAATATGTATATATATATATATTTTCAAATTTTATTGACATATCATCACAGGCAAAGGAAGTCAACCGACGGAAATTGGAAGAAGAACTGAGATTAGAAGAGGTACAAATAGTTGAGGAAGCTGCATTGTCACTTGTAGGGAAGGAGAAAGCAAAGTGTAGGGCTGCCATGGAGGCAGCAGAAGCAGCTCGAAGGATTGCTGAATTGGAAACACGAAAAAGGAGAAATGTAGAATTGAAAGCCCTTAGAGAAGCTGAACACAGGAAGACAGCGTTAGAATCAAACGCATATGACCTCAAATACACAATTGAGGAGATTGAAACTGCAACAAATGATTTCTCAGTGGGTTATAAGATTGGGGAAGGAGGCTATAACTTACATTTAACATTTCACAACTATATGATAAAACGGGCAATCCCAATGTATGAAACAGAGTAAATCGTTTAACATTTAGCCATGATAGTACACATACTCAGTTCATCAATTCAATCAAAAATCAATCTTACCACATATCGAAATCATAATTTCAATGGGAAAAAGTACTCTATACAGATACTATTCTCAACATTCAGCCATGATAGTATATAAGAATTAAATTCATAAATTTTCTTTAAAAAAAATTACTAAAGTTTGAAGATGTCTGGTTCATAACAATAATGAAATTTTTAATAGAACGCATACGCAGTTCTTCAATTCAATCAAAAATCAATCCTACCACATATCCAAATCATAATTTCAATGAAAAAAACAACTCTATACACATACTATTCTCCTCTTTTTTTCCCTCTCTATCAGTCATCAACATCATTAGAAGTCATCATAGTAAGAAAAGAACACATAGACTGTCTGCTGTTGACAAAGATGCTCTCTTTCCTTTCCAAATTAAATCCACCGTTACAAAACCAATAAACACATTATGTACAATCTGAACCCAACATTACTCACCCACCCATCCAATAATAAGAATAAAAAAGATTAAAAAAGGGAAAACAAATTGTGGGGAAATGAGAGAAAAACACATGTTGAATCCGAGCATAACAATGACTCAATTTGCTCAATTTTCCTTTCAATTCCAAACAGGCCCTTTAAATCACTTGACGATTCGCAATTCAAGGACAAACAAACAAATGGTTAGTAAGTATGCCTGCGTAATCAAATAGTCACAAATATAAATCAAAATATAAAATACAAAATTAATTACTATGTTTTTTCTGAATCATCAAAATTAATTACTCTGTTTTTTTCTTGCACCCTAACCCTAAACCCAACATCATTTTCAATATGTTAGATCAAAGCACAGAAAAACATTGTTTGAGAGAGAGAGATGGACCTGGAGTCCTGGAGCTTGGCAGTGGACTTCTTTTTGACGCCGAGAACGATGGTGTCGGTGCCACGTACGCCGACAGCGTTACCCTTGCGCACAGCTTTTAGATAGAGATCCATTTTCGAATCAAAAGAGAAGAAGGCAAGGAAACAGGTGAACAATGGAAGCGGATGGAAAGAAGAAGGCAACGAAGGGGGTGAACGATGGAAACGAAAACTGAAGTCTTGGGCAGATGGTTCTGCAGAAACGTCGAACATTCCAGATGTAGGCATCGAAGGAAAGGGGGGGCAAAACGGGAAAGAGATGAAACTAATTAATCAAGGACAAAACCGTAATTTCACTGTGATGATGGGAAAAATGAGTGTGCAAAACAGTAAAAAGAGAGGGACACAAACGTCAGTTCACTATTGCGAATGAATAGTCTAGGAACAGTGCATCGGTGAACTGAGTAATACCCCAAAAAAAAAAAGTTGTGACGGCACGTTGGTTAGACTGGTGAACTGGCAGTGGCTGAGCAACATTGATGCAAAAAAGAGAGCAAAGTTTGTCTTTTTGTTGCCAAAGTTGATTAATTTTGTTATCAATACAATAGTCGACGTATAATTTATAAACTAGCCCCTCTACATGATAAGAATTAAAAAGAAAAAATTAAATTTATTTTAGAATTAAAAAATATAATGGGTAGTTGTGTTCCATAAAAAGAGGATCCATTATATGATTTTTCTTTTAATTTTAAATTTTTTTAATATGAAAAAGTGTAAGTTTACCATATTATCCTCATTTAATTAATAATTTCAATTCTTAATGTTTGCATTAACCAAGGGCATTTTCTAGTATTTTGAATGTTTCACCATTCTCTTCCTTTTGCTTTATATATATAGATATATAATATAATTTAAGTAGGGGCACAAACGGCATTTCACTGTTAAAATGAATAGTCTAAGGGCTAGTTTGGCATTGCTGTGCTGTGAAAATAATCGCTGTTAGATTTGCTGTGAGAGAAATCAGCTGTAAGAGAAAGCAGTTTGGCGTTTGGTAAAATTTTTGTTAAAAGTGTTGTTGATATTGATTTCAACAAAATCAGAAAATATTTGTTCCATAATCATTAAACCCAACGCCTCTTCGAAACTGATTTCTGAATAATCAGAAAATGACAGCACCTCATTAGCTGCTTTCCCTTATAGCTTTCTCTCACAGCAATTTTTAACAATAAGTGATTTTCTCACAGTTTACCAAACGGGTTGGGCTTCCCAAATTTTTTTTAAAATCACTTATCACCCCAAATAAGCAATGCCAAACAGGCACTAAGAACAGCAACTTTTATTCAGTTTTAGTATATATATAATTTTTATGTTTATCCATCAATCTGTCTTCCCAGTACTTGATCCCTCACAGTAAGATTACTTTTAAGCATACAGTTGCTTTAACATAAACAAACACAATGGTATTAAGTCTTCATATCAAAACTAACCTCCACTGAAAACATATTGTCTTTGTATTTTTCAGCATGACCTGATGTTTCCCAGAGTTTCATATTGTACAAGTTTGGTGATATAACCTACCAAAGCAAAGAAAACAATGAGCATATTATTTAAGATTAAAAGGTTGATTGCAACAACTGAACATTGACCACCAACCTCTTCATATCCCCTCTCTCTATACTGCTTATTTATGAACTCCATTAATTTATTACAAATCCGAGCCCCTTTAGGGAGGAAGAAGCAACTTCCTGGGCTGCAATTGACGAGCGGAAATAATCAAATGAAAATCGATCTCTCTTGGTCACTTAAAAAAATTAAGAAATAAGAACTCAATACATACCTAACTGGGTCGAAAAAGAAAAGCTCCTGATTTTTACCCAACACTCTGTGGTCATATTTTTTTGCTTCTTCTAGTTTCTGTATGTGTTGCTGCAGAAAAAAGGTACGTGTTTGTAAGAAAATCAAGTAATTTAATAAGTACAATAATCTGACCATCACAGATTTACATGTTAACTTATGTTGAAGAGGGTATGAAAAGTTCATGTCCTCGACATCATTGCTTTCATAAAATTACACCAACTTGTATTGCTTGAAACTATTGCACTTCAAACAGCACCATTTATTTTCAGTTAACGTATCTCACAAACACACCCCAACAGCTAATAACTAAGAAGACAGGTGTCCACTTTCTATCAAATGTCGTGAGAGAACAGCACCACTTCTAACTGTGACATATATACTACTAGAGCCATCATGTTCATGCGTGTGTGTGTTTCTTTTAAAAGGGTTCATGTTTAACAGATGACATCAAATATTTTCAGTACCAACGCACCAAGGGATTTGGTTATTTTTATGAGTTAGCACTGATTTTTCTTTTTATACCCAGAAATCCACCAATCCGTAAAGGCAACAGCTATGCACACTTTTCCTTTTGACATCAATTTGTACAAGGAACTTTAAATTTAACAAACACTCAGAAATACAGCCACAGTAGCTGATACAAGAAAGAAGATAAGAAAAACCAAAACCGAAGTTATGGAATGTCAAAAACATAATGTCACCTGCAAACGTTTTTTTATCAGGATAAGATATTCCATAAACTCTCTGTAAACTTTCACGATCTTTGTTACCCCTCCAGTAGGCTGCAGAAGCCTGGGATTGCAAATTCATACGGCATCGTTATGTATCCGATACGGCATTGTTACGTATCCTATACTCCATCGATAGATACACTCGCGATACGGTCCCGATACGTCAAGGGGTAATTTTGACGGCAACCAAAAGAGAAGAGGAAGAAGGAGGAGGAAGAAGGAAGAATGAAGAAAAAAAGAACTTACTTGCGCTTGCAGCTGTTGCGAATATTGAGTTGCAGAGAAGAAGATGCGGCTAACTAGTGAAGAAGATGACGTTAGGTGCCCTAATCACAATACGCACCGTTTTAGTTGCATGTTATACCTTTTAAAGTTTGATGCATTCATTTGGGCCCAGCCCAATAATTGAAACAAGTCATTATTACCCCAAAAGAAACCGCTTCTTTCAAGGACAGAGCTAGAATTGCAAGTCTGGGAGTTCAATATATAAAATACTAGTATAAAAATTACATAAATATTCAAATATTACATGTTAAAACTAAACATAGTTGCCCTAACTTATTCACGTATAATAATACTATTTATATTAACATGTAAATGCGGGGGGGCCCAAGTTTTTTGTCTCTCCGCATAAAATACAACATATTCAAAAGAAAGTTAAAAATAAACATGCTTGATCCTTGCCGACACCCAGCCTCTCTTATGAATAGGGAACAACACCACTTCTAACTGTGACATATATACTACTAGAGCCATCACGTTCATGTGTGTGTGTGTTTCTTTTAAAAGGGTTCATGTTTAACAAATGACATCAAATATTATCAGTACCAACGCACCAAGGGATTTGGTTATTTTAATGAGTTAGCCCTGATTTTTCTTTTTATACCCAGAAATCCACCAATCTGTAAAGGGAACAGCTATGCACACTTTTTCATTTGACATCAATTTGTACAAGGAACTTTAAATTTAACAAACACTCAGAAATATAGCCACAGTAGCTGATACAAGAAAGAAGATAAGAAAAACCAAAACCGAAGTTATGGAATGTCAAAAACATAATGTCACCTGCAAACGTTTTTTTTATCAGGATAAGATATTCCATAAACTCTCTGTAAACTTTCACGATCTTTGTTACACCTCCAGTAGGCTGCAGAAGCCTGGGATTGCAAATTCATGAGTTAAATACATTAATAACAAGATGAAAGAAAATCTTACAAACTACGGCTCTAACATACAAAGAACACATACCTTCAAACATTTAAATGCTTTCACAAATGATGTATTTGGTATATGGGGTCCACGACAAAAGTCAACCAAAGGGCCACATCTATATACAGTTATAGTTTTGTCCGCTGGAAGACCATTGATGATTTCAACCTAAGCAAAAATAAATCTTAAATCAATTTTGAATGCATGTATGAGAAGTAGTTTTAAAAAGAAAATCATTCTATTGATTAGAAACTAAACTAAGCACCTTCCCTTACCTTGAATTTATTATCACAAAACCTCTCAAGGGCTTGTTCCCTTGATACTTCAATGCGTTCAAAAGGTTGTTTCCCCTGGGGAAATATATTACAACTAACCAGTCAAGGATTCATAACAAGAAATGAAGGAGCAACAGTTTCCTCCATACAACAAGTTTACATGAATTCTATTACAAGAAAACAAACAACACCTTAACAGCCTTCTCTGTCCATGATTCGATTTGCTTAAAGTGTTCATCATTCATGCCAAAATCTCCATAAAATGCATCATAGTAGAAACCCTGCGATTGCATTCAATCATTCCATAAGGGAACCAAATGAGAAACTACAAAAACACATAGCAAAAACCGCGAAATATATTTTTGAAGACCATAAAAAGAAAACATCTTCTCAAAACTGGGATCACAAAACTTGAACTATCCTAGTAGTTGAATTGCACGCGAAGGAAACCACATACCCAACCAAAATTCCAGGCAACATATTGGTCAACCAAAGAAGAAGGCAAAAACCTCTTTACATTTATATTAACAACTATCATTTAAAAACCTCTTTGCTTGTGGCACACATATCGTGTCTTGTTTCAATTCTGGCACACGGACCGATGCAGAGCCTGCATCCGTACTCCACCTCAAGTGCCTGCACGGTATGGAAACTTGTTATGCATCCGATCCAAATCAAATCAATACAGTAAACCAAAACCAAACCAAAAATCTCGGCAATAACTCTTGGTACCTACCTGTCCAAGAATGTGGGAGCTAGAATGCCAGAAAGTGTGGCGTACATCCTCATTGTTGTCGAATGAGTCCAATGTGTAGAGCCTAAGCTCAGCATCGCCCTCCAAAGGCCTGTTCATGTCCCATATAACCCCATTGACCTCAGAAATCAAAGCATTTGAAGCCAAACTCTTTGAAATCTCACTTGCAATTTCAAATGGGGAAGTTATCCACTTCTTGCCCTCCTTCACCTTCCCGTCCGACAATGTAATCCTAAAAAATCCTCACTTTAGGAGTTGCTTGGTACTCACGTTACTCACGTTAAAGGGTTTAGGGTTTAGGGTTTACCTGATAGGATCGAAAGAAGGGAGAGACTGTCGAGCAGCACGTTGCTCTGCCTAGATGGACTCAAAGAGTTTGATGCGTTTGGGAATGACAGCCTTGAGGTAGGCTTCATCTTTGGCCGCCTGGACCACCATGACCGTTCACCTTTGCTTGAGTGGGAGGAGGAGGAGCAGAGAGATAACTAGCGGGTCCTTCACCTACAGAACGAGATATCAGAAATTGTTCATGTTTGACTCATATGGCATCGTTATGTATCCGATACGGCATTGTTACGTATCCTATACTCCATCGATAGATACGCTCGCGATACGGTCCCGATACGTCAAGGGGTAATTTTGACGGCAACCAAAAGAGAAGAGGAAGAAGGAGGAGGAAGAAGGAAGAATGAAGAAGAAAAGAACTTACTTGCGCTTGCAGCTGCTGCGAATATTGAGTTGCAGAGAAGAAGACGCGGCTAACTAGTGAAGAAGATGACGTTAGGTGCCCTAATCACAATACGCACCGTTTTAGTTGCATGTTATACCTTTTAAAGTTTGATGCATTCATTTGGGCCCAGCCCAATAACTGAAACAAGTCATTATTACCCCAAAAGAAACCGCTTCTTTCAAGGACAAAGCTAGAATTGCAAGTCTGGGAGTTCAATATATAAAATACTAGTATAAAAATTACATAAATATTCAAATATTACATGTTAAAACTAAACATAGTTGCCCTAACTTATTCACGTATAATAATACTATTTATATTAACATGTAAATGCGGGGGGCCCAAGTTTTTTATCTCTCCGCATAAAATACAACATATTCAAAAGAAAGTTAAAAATAAACATGCTTGATCCTTGCCGACACCCAGCCTCTCTTATGAATAGGGAACAACACCACTTCTAACTGTGACATATATACTACTAGAGCCATCACGTTCATGTGTGTGTGTGTTTCTTTTAAAAGGGTTCATGTTTAACAAATGACATCAAATATTTTCAGTACCAACGCACCAAGGGATTTGGTTATTTTTATGAGTTAGCCCTGATTTTTCTTTTTATACCCAGAAATCCACCAATCTGTAAAGGGAACAGCTATGCACACTTTTTCTTTTGACATCAATTTGTACAAGGAACTTTAAATTTAACAAACACTCAGAAATATAGCCACAGTAGCTGATACAAGAAAGAAGAAAAGAAAAACCAAAACCGAAGTTATGGAATGTCAAAAACATAAAGTCACCTGCAAACGTTTTTTTTACACCTCCAGTAGGCTGCAGAAGCCTGGGATTGCAAATTCATGAGTTAAATACATTAATAATAAGATGAAAGAAAATCTTACAAACCACGGCTCTAACATACAAAGAACACATACCTTCAAACATTTAAATGCTTTCACAAATGATGTATTTGGTATATGGGGTCCACGACAAAAGTCAACCAAAGGGCCACATCTATATACAGTTATAGTTTTGTCCGCTGGAAGACCATTGATGATTTCAACCTAAGCAAAAATAAATCTTAAATCAATTTTGAATGCATGTATGAGAAGTAGTTTTAAAAAGAAAATCATTCTATTGATTAGAAACTAAACTAAGCACCTTCCCTTACCTTGAATTTATTATCACAAAACCTCTCAAGGGCTTGTTCCCTTGATACTTCAATGCGTTCAAAAGGTTGTTTCCCCTGGGGAAATATATTACAACTAACCAGTCAAGGATTCATAACAAGAAATGAAGGAGCAACAGTTTCCTCCATACAACAAGTTTACATGAATTCTATTACAAGAAAACAAACAACACCTTAACAGCCTTCTCTGTCCATGATTCGATTTGCTTAAAGTGTTCATCATTCATGCCAAAATCTCCATAAAATGCATCATAGTAGAAACCCTGCGATTGCATTCAATCATTCCATAAGGGAACCAAATGAGAAACTACAAAAACACACAGCAAAAACCGCGAAATATATTTTTGAAGACCATAAAAAGAAAACATCTTCTCAAAACTGGGATCACAAAACTTGAACTATCCTAGTAGTTGAATTGCACGCGAAGGAAACCACATACCCAACCAAAATTCCAGGCAACATATTGGTCAACCAAAGAAGAAGGCAAAAACCTCTTTACATTTATATTAACAACTATCATTTAAAAACCTCTTTGCTTGTGGCACACATATCGTGTCTTGTTTCAATTCTGGCACACGGACCGATGCAGAGCCTGCATCCGTACTCCACCTCAAGTGCCTGCACGGTATGGAAACTTGTTATGCATCCGATCCAAATCAAATCAATACAGTAAACCAAAACCAAACCAAAAATCTCGGCAATAACTCTTGGTACCTACCTGTCCAAGAATGTGGGAGCTAGAATGCCAGAAAGTGTGGCGTACATCCTCATTGTTGTCGAATGAGTCCAATGTGTAGAGCCTAAGCTCAGCATCGCCCTCCAAAGGCCTGTTCATGTCCCATATAACCCCATTGACCTCAGAAATCAAAGCATTTGAAGCCAAACTCTTTGAAATCTCACTTGCAATTTCAAATGGGGAAGTTATCCACTTCTTGCCCTCCTTCACCTTCCCGTCCGACAATGTAATCCTAAAAAATCCTCACTTTAGGAGTTGCTTGGTACTCACGTTACTCACGTTAAAGGGTTTAGGGTTTAGGGTTTACCTGATAGGATCGAAAGAAGGGAGAGACTGTCGAGCAGCACGTTGCTCTGCCTAGATGGACTCAAAGAGTTTGATGCGTTTGGGAATGACAGCCTTGAGGTAGGCTTCATCTTTGGCCGCCTGGACCACCATGACCGTTCACCTTTGCTTGAGTGGGAGGAGGAGGAGCAGAGAGATGACTAGCGGGTCCTTCACCTACAGAACGAGATATCAGAAATTGTTCATGTTTGACTCATACGGCATCGTTATGTATCCGATATGGCATTGTTACGTATCCTATACTCCATCGATAGATACGCTCGCGATACGGTCCCGATACGTCAAGGGGTAATTTTGACGGCAACCAAAAGAGAAGAGGAAGGAGGAGGAAGAAGGAAGAAGGAAGAATGAAGAAGAAAAGAACTTACTTGCGCTTGCAGCTGCTGCGAATCTTGAGTTGCAGAGAAGAAGACGCGGCTAACTAGTGAAGAACATGGAATCACGGATGTGGTACAAGCATTGTTGGGGTTCACGATTGACTTATGGAGACATGTGAGTGTACAACATGGAATCTCTATCCTTCAGTAAAGAAGGAGAATTCTCGGAAGATATGATTGAGCAAATCTCTTATCAGAGTATTCGGTATGATCCAGAAGGATGTTCTTGTCATACTAATACAAATCATATAAGATGCAACAATCTCATTAGGGGTTTGACATGCACCATGCCCTACTGATGAGATTGAGAGCATTGTAATAGGGAAGGACCGTATTGCATTGTAATTCCAACTGAATAGGTTCTCTGCTTATTCTTCTTAGCCTGGATATCCATGACATACTGCTAGGTGTCACTCATGCATGGTGGAATCCCTTAGGACTGATGATCCTAACTAATAGGGAGAATTAAAAAGGGGTTTTAATTCACAATCAATTATGAAGAGTTCAAATTGCCCACGACCTTGCTAATTAGAACCTAATGGATCGCACACCGTTAAACTTGAGTTATTTGAGAAACCGTTATGGAGATGATGAATTGAAGAGATCAATTAAGCTTAGTTAATTGGTTAAGGCAAAATTAATTATGGAATTAATTTAAACAGGAATTTTGAATTCCGGGCTCATTGGGCTTTATCCTTTTGGACATGGAGATTGGGTTGTATGACAACTTAAATGAAATTGAGCCCAAGAGGCCCAATTTCAAGGGATGGACGTTCATATGGGCTTTTGGTTGCTAGAGTCAACTTGTTGACTCAAGTAAAAGATGACTATCATCTTTTTCAAGCAAGAGGTGTCATTAGTGAAAATCAAGAGAGAGAAACAAAGCTCTTGTCTTCCAAAACTCTCTCTACACTTTCATACTATCTTAGTGAGGGATCACTAGTATCATCCTCTCACTAAGCTCATCATCTTCTTCTCAAGCTCGGTTTGGTGAAGAGACTTAGAGGTTACCTATTTTGGTGACTTTTGGAGAACCTCCTAAGTTGAAGTTTTGAAGGAGTCATTCAAGCTTCAACAACAAGGTGGAGATTTTGAAGGAGCCATTCAAACTTCAACAACTTTGGTGGAATACGTTCATAGGGTTGAAAGCACGCACCAAGGGTAACTCCTCCTTCCAATCTTCTTAGAAGTTTTGTTCTAGGAAAGTAGTACAACTATCACTTGGCTTAAAAGATTCATGGGAAAACTTTTTGTTTTTGAACTCATAGATGCATGCTTAAGCTTCCGTTGCCATGATTTTATTTATCTATGTTGATGTTCAAATGAAACTCATGATTTTCTAAAGGTTTCCTTCACCTATAACCCCATTGACCTCAGAAACCCTGTGATTGAATACAATCATTCCATAAGGGAACCAAATGAGAAACTACAAAAACACATAGCAAAAACCGCGAAATATATTTTTGAAGACCATAAAAAGAAAACATCTTCTCAAAACTGGGATCACAAAACTTGAACTATCCTAGTAGTTGAATTGCACGCGAAGGAAACCACATACCCAAGCCAAAATTCCAGGCAACATATTGGTCAACCAAAGAAGGAGACAAAAACCTCTTTACATTTATATTAACAACTATCATTTAAAAACCTCTTTGCTTGTGGCACACATATCGTGTCTTGTTTCAATTCTGGCACACGGACCGATGCAGAGCCTGCATCCATACTCCACCTCAAGTGCCTGCACGGTATGGAAACTTGTTATGCATCCGATCCAAATCAAATCAATACAGTAAACCAAAACCAAACCAAAAATCTCGGCAATAACTCTTGGTACCTACCTGTCCAAGAATGTGGGAGCTAGAATGCCAGAAAGTGTGGCGTACATCCTCATTGTTGTCGAATGAGTCCAATGTGTAGAGCCTAAGCTCAGCATCGCCCTCCAAAGCCCTGTTCATGTCCCATATAACCCCATTGACCTCAGAAATCAAAGCATTTGAAGCCAAACTCTTTGAAATCTCACTTGCAATTTCAAATGGGGAAGTTATCCACTTCTTGCCCTCCTTCACCTTCCCGTCCGACAATGTAATCCTAAAAAATCCTCACTTTAGGAGTTGCTTGGTACTCACTTTACTCACGTTAAAGGGTTTAGGGTTTAGGGTTTACCTGATAGGATCGAAAGAAGGGAGAGACTGTCGAGCAGCACGTTGCTCTGCCTAGATGGACTCAAAGAGTTTGATGCGTTTGGGAATGACAGCCTCGAGGTAGGCTTCATCTTTGGCCGCCTGGACCACCATGACCGTTCACCTTTGCTTGAGTGGGAGGAGGAGGAGCAGAGAGATGACCAGCGGGTCCTTCACCTACAGAACGAGATATCATAAATTGTTCATGTTTGACTCATACGGCATCGTTATGTATCCGATACGGCATTGTTACGTATCCTATACTCCATCGATAGATACGCTCGCGATACGGTCCCGATACGTCAAGGGGTAATTTTGACGGCAACCAAAAGAGAAGAGGAAGAAGGAGGAGGAAGAAGGAAGAATGAAGAAGAAAAGAACTTACTTGCGCTTGCAGCTGCTGCGAATATTGAGTTGCAGAGAAGAAGATGCGGCTAACTAGTGAAGAAGATGACGTTAGGTGCCCTAATAACAATACGCACCGTTTTAGTTGCATGTTATACCTTTTAAAGTTTGATGCATTCATTTGGGCCCAGCCCAATAACTGAAACAAGTCATTATTACCCCAAAAGAAACCGCTTCTTTCAAGGACAAAGCTAGAATTGCAAGTCTGGGAGTTCAATATATAAAATACTAGTATAAAAATTGCATAAATATTCAAATATTACATGTTAAAACTAAACATAGTTGCCCTAACTTATTCACGTATAACAATACTATTTATATTAACATGTAAATGCGGGGGGCCCAAGTTTTTTATCTCTCCGCATAAAATACAACATATTCAAAAGAAAGTTAAAAATAAACATGCTTGATCCTTGCCGACACCCAGCCTCTCTTATGAATAGGGAACAACACCACTTCTAACTGTGACATATATACTACTAGAGCCATCACGTTCATGTGTGTGTGTGTTTCTTTTAAAAGGGTTCATGTTTAACAAATGACATCAAATATTTTCAGTACCAACGCACCAAGGGATTTGGTTATTTTTATGAGTTAGCCCTGATTTTTCTTTTTATACCCAGAAATCCACCAATCTGTAAAGGGAATAGCTATGCACACTTTTTCTTTTGACATCAATTTGTACAAGGAACTTTAAATTTAACAAACACTCAGAAATATAGCCACAGTAGCTGATACAAGAAAGAAGATAAGAAAAACCAAAACCGAAGTTATGGAATGTCAAAAACATAATGTCACCTGCAAACGTTTTTTTTACACCTCCAGTAGGCTGCAGAAGCCTGGGATTGCAAATTCATGAGTTAAATACATTAATAACAAGATGAAAGAAAATCTTACAAACTACGGCTCTAACATACAAAGAACACATACCTTCAAACATTTAAATGCTTTCACAAATGATGTATTTGGTATATGGGGTCCACGACAAAAGTCAACCAAAGGGCCACATCTATATACAGTTATAGTTTTGTCCGCTGGAAGACCATTGATGATTTCAACCTAAGCAAAAATAAATCTTAAATCAATTTTGAATGCATGTATGAGAAGTAGTTTTAAAAAGAAAATCATTCTATTGATTAGAAACTAAACTAAGCACCTTCCCTTACCTTGAATTTATTATCACAAAACCTCTCAAGGGCTTGTTCCCTTGATACTTCAATGCGTTCAAAAGGTTGTTTCCCCTGGGGAAATATATTACAACTAACTGTTGGTAATTTTTAACAACAATATTAAAACCTTGCAAGTGCACAAATCAAATGATAGTATAGTAAGCAAGCAAGGGTCATTCCCACAGAGATTGTAATCTAAAGAGATGTTTATCAATGTCACACAAAGAAAACTAGAACACAATTAAACACGAAAACAAAATAAAGATTGAAATCACAAGGACTTCCACACACACGCCAACACCAAGGGGGTTTTGATTTGATTTTGTAAATAAAAGAAAACAAAACAGAATTTAAATTAGAGTTTAAGAGAAATTAGTTTAAAATCAATCAAGAACAATAGCTAGGACTCACTATCCACCTCCAAACAATCAATCAATCCATAAACAACAATAGATAATCAATTTCTAGCAAGCATATGATGACGACACTCACAACAAGATCATGGCATTTGACTCGAGTTGTATGATTCTCTCTTAAGCGTATGTAAAGTGTATGACATTTACATCAATACGTGTATTCTTAATTGAAATCCAGTATGGCATTTACTCAAATTAACAATCAAGAATCCATTAAGATCAAAGAGAATATGAGTGTCACAAAAACCCTAAAACATGGCATTTGTTATTAGGAATTCAAGAATCGATTTCTCATAACTAGTTCTTAACCCAATTATTCGTTGCAAACAAGAACACATTCAATATGGCAATTGACTTATGTTCTACAACAATTTAATTCCGATACATGCTTCAAAGTTAGCTACTCAAAGAAACAAAATATCAGAATTCACATAACATCGAGAAACCGAAATCATCCCGCTTGTAGAAACTGAAAAATCCATTCAAACTTGTTTATAGAATTGAAATCATGTTTAGGGCTTCAAGATTAAGCCTTAACTAACAAGAAATTAGTTACTCATGTTCTGGGATGAACTCAAAATAAATACATAAGAACTGAAAATTAAAAGAAGAAAGGAAAAGAAAGAACTCGCTGGCAGATTTTTCCTCTTGCGCGGTTGATCTCCTTCGGACGTGAATCCTCTGTATGGGGCCTTGGCTGGCCTTTGATTTGACTTAAATCAAAGTCCTAAACCCTAAAATTTACTGAAAAGTCGTCCAAGAAGTCTTGGTAAACAAGGAATCCAAATAGGAAAGTAAAGATCACAATTCCTAACTCCACAGGGAAATACAGCTCAGCCCAATTGTCACACGATTTGGGGATCTTCGGCCTTCTAGAAAAATCAGGAAAAATATATTTTAGAAAGATAAATGTCTTATCTTTCCAACCATATATAGCACGTAACTTGGAAAATTCGGGAAGGCTTCCGTTTCTTCATATTCACGTAACATGTACGAAACTGTCCTGTCTGCCCGTGGGCTAACTTTACTTGTAATACTGTACCAATTGGCTGGGTAGAAAATTCTGGAAAAATCACAGATTGAACTTCAAGGTGTTAGCTTTCATCTCCAATTGACCTTGCACTAAAATTCCTCCGAAAAGTTGATTTTCCCTTAAAAACCTTCTAAGAGCGCAGAAAAACTGAAAATCAGAAAAGTGAAGTAATAAGCCCTTTTTAAATCTAATTTTCTACAAAACCTAAGTAAAAAGAGTACATAAATGAGTATATTTATGGACTTATCAAATACCCACAACTTAGATTTTGCTAGTCCTCGAGCAAAACAACACGGAAAATAAAAACAAAAGAACAAAGACTCAACGCAAACAAGTGATCGACTAACTTCCCAGTATTGATCTCAGAGATAATCGCCAACCGTTAGCTAACTTCCAAGAAATAAGCAACAATAACTCAAGACATTATCAAAGGGTTAACCAAACTTTAGTTGAACAACTTGGAGTGTCGTGTGTGACATAGCCAACATTAACATAACTACGACTTCAGCTTCACAAAAGTTAAATAACCAAATAAGAACAAGCTTTGACTCCAATTCTCACCAAGGATGTTCACTCCAATGAAAGCACTCGAAATTTGACTAGGTAGTGTCACTCATATATGTGAGAGGAATCAAAGCAATAGGATGTACTCACATGATTGAAATAAAGGCACATGACAAATATAAAAGATCTCATGGAAAGATATCGCATACTTGAAAACATTTAAACCATCCGACCATAGTACTTCCACACCTATTCTCCACATGAGGAACCACACTTCTCCTTGGATCAAGTAGGACTTTCACTAAGGTTGTAATGGGGTTTAGGGTGATGGGTGAAACAAGAAAAAGATAAGGAATGAACAAATTCTAAGGAATTCATAGAGCTTTCCATGAAAATTATAACATCTTGCACTTTGAGCACGGAATTGATACTGTCTTAAAATTTTATTATTATTATTATTATTATTTTTTCACACATTTTTTTTTTCTAACTCCATTAGCTTTCTAATCAACCCATGTAGCGAGTGTTAGGCCAATGACTCCCAAGCTAGCTAGCTTTAGGGCATTAAATGTAAAACACTCCTAGGGCTTAATAACTCAAGTTCAAAAGGCTTCGAAATTAGTTTTTTTTTTATGTTTTTTATTTATTAGATAGTATCCTTCACTTTCCACATGATTGACCAATTTGTGCAATGCTCCCTTAACAACGAAAATACTCAACAAAACTCCTTAGAAGGGTGTAGGATAAACATATGATAGATTAAGGTGAGGAGAATTGGGTAAAGAACGAAAAAGGCTTACATAAAAGGCACAAGGGGGTTAACTAGGGATAAAAGTGATACGGGTTGGCTAGAAGGGCTCAAACGAAAGAAACAAGGCCTATATCACTTCCTAGAATCCATGTGGTTCACGAAGTATGCCTCAAATAGATCATGAAAGTAGTTCTAGCAAACAATTTAAACATCCTCAAGTACTTGACCAAAACAAAGAATAATGAGATCACAACGACTTGTAGACAAGAAAATTATCGAATAGTATATAACACTCAAGAAAGAAAGGCATAGGCTCAAAAGCTCACATGATAAGGGTTATATAAGTCTACACCCTTATTTGGGAATTTAAATCATGTGAACTCCCCAATCGAACATCATATTAATGTGGCTGTGTGCATAAGGATTTCCAAAGTCTAATCACAAAAATAAGGCTAACACAAAGATAATGTAAAGAATTATTGTCATGCTCAACATTTCTTGAAAGTTAATTGCAAATAAAATTCAATCTCATCATAGAATTGGGAAGTGACTACCACAAACAAATCAAAACAAGACTCAAAGTAAAAGAAAATATTTTTGGGTTTTATGACATTTTTCAGATTTTTTTGTTTTTATTATATAGAGGAAAACAAAACAAAACAACAAAATAAAAACTAATTAAATAAAAACCGAAAGTTGAAAGGAATTGAAAATCAATAAACAAACTGCAGTTCTGACCCAGGCGCAAAGAATTACACGTATCTCACAAAATACTTGGCCAAACTTCACGTTCTTTATATGGTTGGATTCAGAACGAAAAAACAAAGAACGCATCGCGAGCCAAATTACAAAAACAGAAGTAGACAAGAACAGAATTGGAAACAAAGACAGAGGACTGCTGCATGCGTTATGAAACCAAAGAACTCAATCACCCACAACTTAAAACAAACATTGTCCTCAATGTTTAAAACAAAGAAAACTAAGTCATGCAAAATTAATTAAAGAGAGAGAGAGAGTGTGAGAACTTCCCAGGTTTGTGTAGGTGTGGTTGAGCAAAGCATAGAATATGTCGAAGTGAGAGAGGATGGACAATGTGACGAACTTAAACACCCACAACTTGCTTCTTGGAATGTCAACGGACCCGTAATAGCTCCTAAAAGTCTCGGAATGCGATGAAATTGGAACAAAATTGAGCTGGATATGGAATCATAAAAATCTGGAAATCTGACTTTTAGCAACGAAAAATCTGATGAACACCGCTGCTAAAACCTCTTTGGTGACGAAAAATCCGATGAACACCGTCGCTAAAACCTCTTTGGTGACGAAAAAGCTTCAAATTCTGGGCAAAACAGCAGCTGCCTTTTTTTGTGTTTTAGGTCCTTTTTTGAGCTTCAAATCGTCCTAAAACATAATTTAGGCCACAGGAGACCCCCAAACCTGGTCCAAAACATCAGAATAACTATTCTAAACATGTTGGTGGCATCAGATTGACCTGAAAAACAGCAAAAAATAATTTAGGCAGAAATTCTAGTTTTGACCAAAATAAGAACATAAAAGCTATTTTTCTATTTTCTGGCATTTAAACTCAACCAATGACCAAAAAAACTTCTGTAACACATCTGAAATGTGCTGCAAACATTCTAGGGCTAAAAAAATGTGAATTTTTTTCTTTGGAACACAAAATCCATTATTTGATGATGCAAAACTTAACAAAAACAAAAATATGAAAATTATACGAGAAATCACACATAAACTAAAAACAAAAGTTAAGAATGCTTGGGTTGCCTCCCAAGAAGCGCTAAGTTTAAAGCCTTCAGCCAGACGCGGTTCTTTAGATGATTAAACAATAGATGGGGGTGGTGCATCCATGTGCATGCTCTCTTTTCCCAACTCAAAAGATTCATAGTATGGCTTCAAGCGATGTCCGTTCACTTTAAATATGTTTCCCGTCTTGTCATTTTCAATCTCAACTGCACCATGAGGGAAAACATTAGTAACAACAAAAGGACCGTACCATCTAGAACGTAACTTACCTGGGAATAGCCGAAGACGTGAATTGAAGAGCAAGACTTTCTGTCCTATTTCAAAGGTCTTCCTTCGAATTGCTTTGTCATGAAATGCCTTAGTCTTTTCCTTGTAAATTCGTGCACTCTCATAGGCATCATTCCTCATCTCATCCAATTCATTCAATTGGAGTCGCCTTGCATCTCCAGCCTCTTTCATATCGAAATTGAATTTCTTGATTGCCCAAAATGCTCTATGGATCGTTTCTTGGCTTTTGTTGCTGCATATAGTGTGCTTGAGCCATCTCTTCTCCATCACCATACAAACTTGGACAAGACTCCGTAGGATGTCCGGGATTAGCACATACAGCACACACTTGTGCTTGAGGGATTAACTGCTTAACAAGGTTAGTCAAATTAGCTATTTGAGGACCAATATCACTAGCACTTACCTCATAAACACCTGCTTTCTTTGGGGGAGCTCTCCGATAATTAAATTGTTGAGAGTTTGCTGCAATGTTCTCAAACATCTCCTTAGCTTCAGTAGCACTCTTGTTCATCAAGCCTCCTCCACTAGTAGCATCAACCATCATCCTCTCCGAATCGAGTAATCCCTCATAAAAGTATTGCATAAGTAGCCAATCTTCAATTTGGTGATGAGGGCATGAAGCTAGGAGTCTCTGAAACCGATCCCAATACTCATGAAATGATTCTCCATCTAGTTGCTGCACTCCCATGATCTCCTTCCTAATACGGTTTGTCTTTTGAGCTGGAAAGAACTTTGCAAGGAACTTGGAAGCCAATGCTGTCCATGTAGTGATAGATGCACTAGGTAAAGAATAGAGCCACTCCTTGGCTCGTTCCTTAAGTGAGAATGGAAACAAACGCAATCTGATTGCCTCATCACTAATCCCTCCATTGTGCATAGTCGCGCACACGGCAAAGAAATCCTTGATATGTATGTGAGGATCATCCCCAGGCTTGCCATAGAATTGTGGCAAAAGGTGAATGGTGCCACTCTTGATCTCAAAGGTGGTTGTAGTGGCTGGATACGCAATACATGACGGCTGGTCCAATGCTTTAGGAACCGTGAAATCCTTCAAAGGTCGGGTGAGGTTGTTGAGTGCCAACTCGTCTCCCATCTTGATTGGAAGTGTAGCTTGCGTATCTTTATCTTGACGGAGATAACGAAGTGTGTTCTCTAGTTCAGGGTCGTATGGTATAAGCTTGTAACCTTGCGAACGACGTCCCAGCATATACCTGAAATTGAAAACAAAACTTAATTAGATAAACAATCCCCGGCAACGGCGCCAAAAACTTGTTGGTAATTTTTAACAACAATATTAAAACCTTGCAAGTGCACAAATCAAATGATAGTATAGTAAGCAAGCAAGGGTCATTCCCACAGAGATTGTAATCTAAAGAGATGTTTATCAATGTCACACAAAGAAAACTAGAACACAATTAAACACGAAAACAAAATAAAGATTGAAATCACAAGGACTTCCACACACACGCCAACACCAAGGGGGTTTTGATTTGATTTTGTAAATAAAAGAAAACAAAACAGAATTTAAATTAGAGTTTAAGAGAAATTAGTTTAAAATCAATCAAGAACAATAGCTAGGACTCACTATCCACCTCCAAACAATCAATCAATCCATAAACAACAATAGATAATCAATTTCTAGCAAGCATATGATGACGACACTCACAACAAGATCATGGCATTTGACTCGAGTTGTATGATTCTCTCTTAAGCGTATGTAAAGTGTATGGCATTTACATCAATACGTGTATTCTTAATTGAAATCCAGTATGGCATTTACTCAAATTAACAATCAAGAATCCATTAAGATCAAAGAGAATATGAGTGTCACAAAAACCCTAAAACATGGCATTTGTTATTAGGAATTCAAGAATCGATTTCTCATAACTAGTTCTTAACCCAATTATTCGTTGCAAACAAGAACACATTCAATATGGCAATTGACCTATGTTCTACAACAATTTAATTCCGATACATGCTTCAAAGTTAGCTACTCAAAGAAACAAAATATCAGAATTCACATAACATCGAGAAACCGAAATCATCCCGCTTGTAGAAACTGAAAAATCCATTCAAACTTGTTTATAGAATTGAAATCATGTTTAGGGCTTCAAGATTAAGCCCTAACTAACAAGAAATTAGTTACTCATGTTCTGGGATGAACTCAAAATAAATACATAAGAACTGAAAATTAAAAGAAGAAAGGAAAAGAAAGAACTCGCTGGCAGATTTTTCCTCTTGCGCGGTTGATCTCCTTCGGACGTGAATCCTCTGTATGGGGCCTTGGCTGGCCTTTGATATGACTTAAATCAAAGTCATAAACCCTAAAATTTACTGAAAAGTCGTCCAAGAAGTCTTGGTAAACAAGGAATCCAAATAGGAAAGTAAAGATCACAATTCCTAACTCCACAGGGAAATACAGCTCAGCCCAATTGTCACACGATTTGGGGATCTTCGGCCTTCTAGACAAATCAGGAAAAATATATTTTAGAAAGATAAATGTCTTATCTTTCCAACCATATATAGCACGTAACTTGGAAAATTCGGGAAGGCTTCCGTTTCTTCATATTCACGTAACATGTACGAAACTGTCCTGTCTGCCCGTGGGCTAACTTTACTTGTAATACTGTACCAATTGGCTGGGTAGAAAATTCTGGAAAAATCACAGATTGAACTTCAAGGTGTTAGCTTTCATCTCCAATTGACCTTGCACTAAAATTCCTCCGAAAAGTTGATTTTCCCTTAAAAACCTTCTAAGAGCGCAGAAAAACTGAAAATCAGAAAAGTGAAGTAATAAGCCCTTTTTAAATCTAATTTTCTACAAAACCTAAGTAAAAAGAGTACATAAATGAGTATATTTATGGACTTATCACTAACCAGTCAAGGATTCATAACAAGAAATGAAGGAGCAACAGTTTCCTCCATACAACAAGTTTACATGAATTCTATTACAAGAAAACAAACAACACCTTAACAGCCTTCTCTGTCCATGATTCGATTTGCTTAAAGTGTTCATCATTCATGCCAAAATCTCCATAAAATGCATCATAGTAGAAACCCTGCGATTGCATTCAATCATTCCATAAGGGAACCAAATGAGAAACTACAAAAACACATAGCAAAAACCGCGAAATATATTTTTGAAGACCATAAAAAGAAAACATCTTCTCAAAACTGGGATCACAAAACTTGAACTATCCTAGTAGTTGAATTGCACGCGAAGGAAACCACATACCCAACCAAAATTCCAGGCAACATATTGGTCAACCAAAGAAGAAGGCAAAAACCTCTTTACATTTATATTAACAACTATCATTTAAAAACCTCTTTTCTTGTGGCACACATATCGTGTCTTGTTTCAATTCTGGCACACGGACCGATGCAGAGCCTGCATCCATACTCCACCTCAAGTGCCTGCACGGTATGGAAACTTGTTATGCATCCGATCCAAATCAAATCAATACAGTAAACCAAAACCAAACCAAAAATCTCGGCAATAACTCTTGGTACCTACCTGCCAAGAATGTGGGAGCTAGAATGCCAGAAAGTGTGGCGTACATCCTCATTGTTGTCGAATGAGTCCAATGTGTAGAGCCTAAGCTCAGCATCACCCTCCAAAGGCCTGTTCATGTCCCATATAACCCCATTGACCTCAGAAATCAAAGCATTTGAAGCCAAACTCTTTGAAATCTCACTTGCAATTTCAAATGGGGAAGTTATCCACTTCTTGCCTTCCTTCACCTTCCCGTCCGACAATGTAATCCTAAAAAATCCTCACTTTAGGAGTTGCTTGGTACTCACGTTACTCACGTTAAAGGGTTTAGGGTTTAGGGTTTACCTGATAGGATCGAAAGAAGGGAGAGACTGTCGAGCAGCACGTTGCTCTGCCTAGATGGACTCAAAGAGTTTGATGCGTTTGGGAATGACAGCCTTGAGGTAGGCTTCATCTTTGGCCGCCTGGACCACCATGACCGTTCACCTTTGCTTGAGTGGGAGGAGGAGGAGCAGAGAGATGACTAGCGGGTCCTTCACCTACAGAACGAGATATCAGAAATTGTTCATGTTTGACTCATACGGCATCGTTATGTATCCGATATGGCATTGTTACGTATCCTATACTCCATCGATAGATACGGTCCCGATACGTCAAGGGGTAATTTTGACGGCAACCAAAAGAGAAGAGGAAGGAGGAGGAAGAAGGAAGAAGGAAGAATGAAGAAGAAAAGAACTTACTTGCGCTTGCAGCTGCTGCGAATCTTGAGTTGCAGAGAAGAAGACGCTGCTAACTAGTGAAGAACATGGAATCACGGATGTGGTACAAGCATTGTTGGGGTTCACGATTGACTTATGGAGACATGTGAGTGTACAACATGGAATCTCTATCCTTCAGTAAAGAAGGAGAATTCTCGGAAGATATGATTGAGCAAATCTCTTATCAGAGTATTCGGTATGATCCAGAAGGATGTTCTTGTCATACTAATACAAATCATATAAGATGCAACAATCTCATTAGGGGTTTGACATGCACCATGCCCTACTGATGAGATTGAGAGCATTGTAATAGGGAAGGACCGTATTGCATTGTAATTCCAACTGAATAGGTTCTCTGCTTATTCTTCTTAGCCTGGATATCCATGACATACTGCTAGGTGTCACTCATGGATGGTGGAAGCCCTTAGGACTAATGATCCTAACTAATAGGGAGAATTAAAAAGGGGTTTTAATTCACAATCAATTATGAAGAGTTCAAATTGCCCACGACCTTGCTAATTAGAACCTAATGGATCGCACACCGTTAAACTTGAGTTATTTGAGAAACCGTTATGGAGATGATGAATTGAAGAGATCAATTAAGCTTAGTTAATTGGTTAAGGCAAAATTAATTATGGAATTAATTTAAACAGGAATTTTGAATTCCGGGCTCATTGGGCTTTATCCTTTTGGACATGGAGATTGGGTTGTATGACAACTTAAATGAAATTGAGCCCAAGAGGCCCAATTTCAAGGGATGGACGTTCATATGGGCTTTTGGTTGCTAGAGTCAACTTGTTGACTCAAGTAAAAGATGACTATCATCTTTTTCAAGCAAGAGGTGTCATTAGTGAAAATCAAGAGAGAGAAACAAAGCTCTTGTCTTCCAAAACTCTCTCTACACTTTCATACTATCTTAGTGAGGGATCACTAGTATCATCCTCTCACTAAGCTCATCATCTTCTTCTCAAGCTCGGTTTGGTGAAGAGACTTAGAGGTTACCTATTTTGGTGACTTTTGGAGAACCTCCTAAGTTGAAGTTTTGAAGGAGTCATTCAAGCTTCAACAACAAGGTGGAGATTTTGAAGGAGCCATTCAAACTTCAACAACTTTGGTGGAATACGTTCATAGGGTTGAAAGCACGCACCAAGGGTAACTCCTCCTTCCAATCTTCTTAGAAGTTTTGTTCTAGGAAAGTAGTACAACTATCACTTGGCTTAAAAGATTCATGGGAAAACTTTTTGTTTTTGAACTCATAGATGCATGCTTAAGCTTCCGTTGCCATGATTTTATTTATCTATGTTGATGTTCAAATGAAACTCATGATTTTCTAAAGGTTTCCTTCACATATAACCCCATTGACCTCAGAAACCCTGTGATTGAATACAATCATTCCATAAGGGAACCAAATGAGAAACTACAAAAACACATAGCAAAAACCGCGAAATATATTTTTGAAGACCATAAAAAGAAAACATCTTCTCAAAACTGGGATCACAAAACTTGAACTATCCTAGTAGTTGAATTGCACGCGAAGGAAACCACATACCCAAGCCAAAATTCCAGGCAACATATTGGTCAACCAAAGAAGGAGACAAAAACCTCTTTACATTTATATTAACAACTATCATTTAAAAACCTCTTTGCTTGTGGCACACATATCGTGTCTTGTTTCAATTCTGGCACACGGACCGATGCAGAGCCTGCATCCATACTCCACCTCAAGTGCCTGCACGGTATGGAAACTTGTTATGCATCCGATCCAAATCAAATCAATACAGTAAACCAAAACCAAACCAAAAATCTCGGCAATAACTCTTGGTACCTACCTGTCCAAGAATGTGGGAGCTAGAATGCCAGAAAGTGTGGCGTACATCCTCATTGTTGTCGAATGAGTCCAATGTGTAGAGCCTAAGCTCAGCATCGCCCTCCAAAGGCCTGTTCATGTCCCATATAACCCCATTGACCTCAGAAATCAAAGCATTTGAAGCCAAACTCTTTGAAATCTCACTTGCAATTTCAAATGGGGAAGTTATCCACTTCTTGCCCTCCTTCACCTTCCCGTCCGACAATGTAATCCTAAAAAATCCTCACTTTAGGAGTTGCTTGGTACTCACTTTACTCACGTTAAAGGGTTTAGGGTTTAGGGTTTACCTGATAGGATCGAAAGAAGGGAGAGACTGTCGAGCAGCACGTTGCTCTGCCTAGATGGACTCAAAGAGTTTGATGCGTTTGGGAATGACAGCCTCGAGGTAGGCTTCATCTTTGGCCGCCTGGACCACCATGACCGTTCACCTTTGCTTGAGTGGGAGGAGGAGGAGCAGAGAGATGACTAGCGGGTCCTTCACCTACAGAACGAGATATCATAAATTGTTCATGTTTGACTCATACGGCATCGTTATGTATCCGATACGGCATTGTTACGTATCCTATACTCCATCGATAGATACGCTCGCGATACGGTCCCGATACGTCAAGGTGCAATTTTGATGGCAACCAAAAGAGAAGAGGAAGAAGGAAGAAGGAAGAAGGAACAATGAAGAAGATACCCCGGAGCCAATATCTCCATTGGTGCCAAAAACTTACCCCGGATCTTTCTTTGGTTGCTCAAAGGCTTTGCTGGCACATGGCACTCAAAGTATTAGTATCAGAAGGAGAAATCTGAACCTAGTTGTGAAATAATTACAGCTTTTTTTTTTCTTTCGTCATCTTCCTCATCCAAAATCTTCAAGACAAAACTTGTTTTTGTTGTGATTTCATACAAATTCTTGTTATAAAGACACCTGAAGTTTCCATTCAAAACCAATTCCAACATAATCAATCCCAATCCAAAAAATGCCCAAATGCAAAAGTTTCATACAAATTCGTGTTTGTGGAAGTATATCTATATATACGCCTTGAAGTCGAGCATCTGCAATTTTGATTTTGCTTTCTCTCCCTAGTTCTCTATCCTTGTCTCTCTCTCCCTTCCGATCTCTCTCTATTTTCCCCATCAAAGTCGCATATCTTCTTTCCCTTCCAAGTCGCAGATCTTCTAGGTTTGTAAAATAGGAAGCTGGGTTGGTGGGGTTTTGGGTTGAGTTGGTAGCTTTGAGGGATTGAGGAAGGGAAAAAGTTGCAGAGAGAGGATGAGGTGAGCAAGTTGCAGAGAGAAAACAAAACAACTACAAAAAATCCAAGAGGAACAACTCTTGGGAGGCTCGAACCGGGATAACGAGGATAAAAGCCTGTAATTGTTTGAAACAAATAAGGGCAATATGGGTAATATGAAAATTTCATTAAACCCTCCGCATGCTTCTCCGCGCAGCAGTTTTTAGAAGCAGGTTGTCAGCTGCTTCTACTTTTTGGCTGTGAATGACAGCAGATTATAAAATAAGCAGGTTGGATTGGTTTTACCAAACACTCAAATCTCCAAAACTTTTTTTTTAAAGCTGCTTATTTTTTAAGTTAAGCAACCCCAAACTAAGCCTCACCCCTTCATAATTAATTTTTTTTCTCCTTTTTGGCTGCTGATTTTGGAGCCATCATATGAGAAGTTTTTGAACAAATAACTCACATACCCATTAAGCAATTCATTTGGTTTCAATCTTTGTTTCCTTTTTGTTTTCATCTACTGTAGTATAAATAAATTGAAAGTTCTTATAGGATGACTCCAAAACCAGCAGCCAAAAAAGGGGGAAATTATGAAGCAATTTTCCTTCCAATGGTTGTGAATTGAGACGAGTGAGAGAGAAAGACTCAAGAGGCTGAAAGAATTGCCAGAAGCTCGTGAATCATCTGCTCGACATTGGCACTGGCTAGTTTTCATGAAAATTTGCAATATGCAAGTTCCGTTACAATCATCTTTTTCATTTTCTTTTATGGAAAAAAAAAATTGAAAGACTATAAGTTTTGCACCAGAAGGGAAGTCCTCACAAGTCTGCCTTTAATTAGCTATTTTGCTAGCTAGTATGTTATTTATTCGACAAAAGAGTCCTACAAGCAAATATATGCATTCAAGTAAACAGAGAGAGATTCCTTTTGTTTTTCAGTTTATAATCCTTGGTTTTCCTCATGTTTCCCGGGAACCAAACAGAGCGAAACGTACCAAACGGACTCAAAATGAAATTAGCAGAAGACGGAAAGCCAACCTTATCGGGAGTAACCGCGGGAAAAACGTGGACCTCGCCCTCAAAGGCGATGGTGAGCTCACTGGTTCGAGAAGGCATAGCCGAATCGCAGCGACTCATAGTTACTCCAGAGCTCCTCCGAGCTTGGTCCCCTCAATTCATGGCCTCTTTAGCACCACCTCCTTCGTCGTAGTCCCCTCCCAACTCTGCCGGTACATGCACCAGTTGATCTTCCCCCTCGTAAGCCCTCGCTTGTAGTGGCTGAGCGTTCACCATCTCCATTTCTAAAGCACCACGCTTCTTCGCTCAGTTCTTTTTTCTGCAAATTTTCTTGCTTTGCCAAAGAGAAATAGATTGAACCCCTTTTGACCAAGATTTGGCTCCGAATTTAAACGTTAAGCCTATTTGTGAGGTAAAATATCTCTAGGCCGAGCTAGGCTACACCATGGTGTTAGTGGTCGAGCTGTACCAGACCACGGTGTTATTGGTCGAGCTGTGCCAGACTACGGTGTTGGTTCATGAGCTTAGACCACGGTGTTGGTGGTCGAGCTGTGCTAGACCACGATATTGGTGGTTGAGCTGGGCCAGACCACGGTGTTGGTGGTCGAGCTGGGGCAGACCACGGTGTTAGTGGTTGGGCTAGGCTTGAGTGGTCGAGCTGTGCCAGACTACGGTGTTGGTTCATGAGCTTGGGCCACGGTGTTGGTGGTCGAGCTTTGCCAGACCACGATGTTGGTGGTCGAGCTGGGCCAGACCACGGTGTTAGTGGTTGGGCTAGGCTCGAGCTTAGTCACCATATATTTTTCCACCTTGACCCATGTGGGCATGTGGGCGTATGGGTCCATTGGTCCATGAGCTTGAGCCCGGTACACATGAGGCTGACATCAACTTGGTTTACGTGGTGATCACTCAAAGGACTTCTAGTCCTAAAGGAGTTGGGATGTTTCGGGATCACCAAGACACCTATCTAAATGGAGTCCTAGTCCGAGGAGGGTTAGGTTGTTTTAGAGTCCTAGTTCGAGGAGAGCTGGTTCGCTCTGGAGTTCCACTCCGAGAAAGATTAGGTCGCTTGGGATAATATAAAAGGCTAAGGTCATCCTCCGTGAAAGGTATGCAATTCTAAGCACTAGAACCTTTTGTGCAATCTTACTCTCAAACACTCAACTGACTTAAGCATCAGAGGGTCCTTGGCCGGCACCACACCGGTGTCACCCACTGAAGCTATCTTGTTTTGCAGGTTCTGGAGGACGACTTGGTTGGCCACGCTGACCTAGTCTGGAAGAATTGCCCGACCTCAATCTCGAAGAGGTCATCTTCTGTTGAACCAATTTTAGGCATCAACAGTTTGGCGCCGTCTGTGGGAATCGACATCTTGTTGATTTCCATCTAAGTTTTTTGACAACAACCACTTGCTTGACACCATGAGTCAAGAGTCCAGCCACAACGAACCCGTTACCCCCGCTGCACCTAGCAAGGGGAGGAAGAAATCCAATCACCTAACTAACATCGAGGCCTACCTGAAGGAGATGAGGAAAGACATTAATGAACTCCGGGATCAGAACAAGGAGATCGGAGAAGGAGCCGAGAAGACCAATACAGGAAGACAGCGAAGGCTAGAAGAGTGGCGAGAAGAACATGGGGATTGTCAACACGGCGGACCCCAACGCCAAGGCAAACTTCAACGTGAGGGACAGAACGATGAAGAGGGTGAGAACCATCCCCGATCTCCTAATGGAACGGACCGTGGGAAGCTACAAACTTTCGAGCCTAGCCTTCATGGCTCATTCTTTGGTTTCTCTCGCTTGCCAACTGAGAGTTAGAAGGAATAACTTGACCTAAGAGATATGCAACGACATGAAAGTTGTTGGAAACGAGAATAGGCAACAACATCACGGTCGTTCTCTAAGACAGACGCCAACGCATAACTTTATCGTTGCATTAGTGCTCGAGCAACAACTCATGTATTTCGTTGCGTATTCCATTAGGACACGGGTATAATGCAACGATTGTCGCAACGACAATTTTTCGTTGCCTATATGTTCAGGCAACAAATTTTGACGTTTGCCAACAACATCCAGTTGTTGCGGAATGGGTGTTTTTTTGTAGTGGAGAGACCAAGATCGACCACAAAATCCATTTCGACCGCGGTTCGACAACTACACCCCGCTGAATACTAATCGAGAGGAGGTCTTCTTCCACATCCAGACTAAGTTGCCAAAACCTCGACCTTCGAGGTTTTCCAAAGGGCGTACCAATGTTATCACCGCGAGAACTGTCATACGACGGACCAATGTTATGAACTCCAAGACGAGATTGAAGCCCTAATTAGGCGAGGTCGTCTAAATCGATTCGTTGGTGAGAAGAAGCAAGCAGAGCAACATGACAACACACCAGACAAGCAACCACGTGCTACGAAAGAAATCAATGTTATCTCAGGTGGAGCAACTCTGGAGCCATAGGTGGTGGAGCAGGCGGTTCTGGCTGATTTTGGGGAGCCTGAACTGGTGCAGGAACTTCTGGCCTGACTGGGGCCTCGTGTTCTTGGACGAGAAGGGCTCCTCCCCTCTGTCCAGCCTGGATTTCATCGGGTCCTGGTATTCCAGCTATCTGTGCAATAAGAGGATTCTCTTGGTATGGCCAATGCCAATCCTGGTGGAGGACCGAAGGGAAGGTCCAACTGCTGAACCACAGCATCAGGATTTGGAATTCTGGCCATAGCAGCCTCACGATCTTTCCTGAACTGCCTGTTAACTTGCCACTGCATCATGGCTGTTATATTGTTCAAAGATTCCTGACTCCTTTGCGTTGTAGCCTCCTGTCGGAACACAGCTTCCTGTATTTGATTCAACCTCTTGGAACCAGTTCTGGATCGTCTGCTTCCTGTACTGCCATGAGCTGACTGCCTAGCGTCGCTTTCTTCTGATTCTGGTCCTTCTTGGAAAGCTGTTTGGTCTCGCTCCATCTAGGGATGGCAAAAATCCCCGCGGGGGCGGGTCCCCGTCGGGTCCCCGACCCTAATGGGGGGAAATTTTCGGGGCCAAATCGGTTACGGGTACGGGGGAGACCCGAAAAAAAAATCCCCGACGGGTTCGGGCCGGGTATGGTAATTGTGTCCCCGTCCCCGAACCCGGCCCGAAATATATAGATTTCTAATTTTAATTAATATATATCTTAAAAGCCTTAAAACATTTTTGTGATGGAGGCATGGGGTTTCGAACCCATGACCTCCTTTAGAATCAAACAACTTACCTTACCACTACTCCACCAATTGTCCTTGTGTTATAGAGAAATAATTAATTAATTTAATGGTTACAATTCCAATTCCAGCTAACAAACATGCATATTAAAAACAAAATTCATATGTAAATATGTATAATAATCAATAAATTCAAACAATCCAAATATAATAGGAAAAATAAAACACAATAACAAATACTGATTTAAAAAAACAAAATTCGTATGCAAACATGTATAATCAACAAATTCAAACAATTCAAAGATAACAAAAATAATCAAACGCCACAACAAATATTGATTTTAAAAAAAACAAATTTTATATGCAAACATGTATAATCAATAAATCCAAATATAACGAAATAATCAAACATCATAACTAACATTGATTTTTAAAAATAAAATTCATATGCAAACATGTATAATCAACAAATTCAAATAATCCAAAGATAGCGAAAATAGTCGAACACCAAACATCACATTTACATTAGACAACTACTACATATACTATTGCAACAATTGGATGATTAATGTAGATTGGTAATCAAACACCAAGTCATACATAGATTAGAACTCTTCATCAATTAGATGACTAATGTAGATTGGTAATTACATACCACTCTATGAGTATGGTTTAGGGTTTAGAGTTTAGAGTTTAGAGTTTATGGTTTAGGGTTTAGGGTTAGGGAGGGTTTAGGGATTAAGATGGCATTATGAAGCATGGCATTATGAAGCATGGCAAGATGATGATGAAGAAGATGATGAGGAAGAAGAAGAAGAAGAAGAAAATGTTACTGTTGTTTGTTTATTTTTAAAAATTTGAATTTGAGTGTTTTTTTTATAAAAAATTTTTGAAGTATTTTTTTTTTTTTTTTAAATGATGAAGATGTAAATCAGTGTTGTCTTGTTTGAAGTAAATTTTTTTTTAACACTCAGTAAAAAAAAACTAACTAACTAACCCCACCACGTAAATAAATAAATAAAAAACTAACACACCATGTAATACTTAACAAAAAAAACAAAAACAAAAAAACTAAACAGAAAAGAAAACAAATAAAAAGAAATTAACTATAGCCCAACAATATTAAGCCTGTAGCCCAAACCCAATAATAACCCTACATTTTGTCCTTCATCTTTTCCTTCATCTTCTTTACTCTGCCGCCGCACTCCCATCTTTTCCTTTATCTCTTTTTTTTCTTCCTTTTTTCTTCTTCTTCTCCGCAGGAAACGATGGCCCCGAATCTTCAAGAGAAAGTGAAACTCCAAAATTTGAACAGATACTTGGCAGAGTGCTTTGGCTATCACGGATTCAAATAAGATTCCCAACCATCTTTTTCTAGTTTCTTCTTTCTTCTTTCTTCTTATTCTGTGCTTGCTGAATTGGGGGTCTGCTATTTCTTCTGATTGCTATGGGTTTGAAGTTTTTGAGTTGGGGAGAGTAATTAATAACTGTGGTATTTTGTATATTTTTTTTAAGCTTTCATTTGATATCGATTTTGTTCTTAATTTGTTTCTTCTTTAGTTTTTCAGGGGGATTTTTATTTTTTTTTTTGTTCTGATTCAAGGGGCTTCATTTTTCCTTGGAGTTCTTGTTTGTATTTTTTTCCTTAAAAAATCGGGGATTCGGGGCGGGTATGGGGGATGGTCCCCCGACGGGTACGGGGCGGGGATTCCCCGAACCGTATTAAACTGGGATGGGGGCGGGGACGGGGGAGGGTTTGGGAATCGGGGTCGGGGATGGTATTGGCAAACCCGGACCAAACCCGGCCCGTTGCCATCCCTAGCTCCATCGTGCTACGTTAGGGGTGCAAGTTGGATTGGAAAATCCGATTCCGACCGATTCCGGTCCGAAAATTTCCAAAAAAATCCGACTCCGACAAATCCGAATTCCGTAAACGCCGAAATCCGAAATTTCCGAAAAAAATCGGATCGGATTCGGAATGTACATGGAACTTCCGATATTTCCGAAATTTCCGATCCGAAATGTTCCGAACTCATTCCGATCCGATAATTCCGATATATTCTTAATATATTCCGATTTCAAAAATTCCGAATATTTGAAATGCATTCCGATTGGAAAATTCCGATTTAATCCGAAATATTTTGAATTAATCCTACAAAAGTTTATACAACAATCAATATATTTAATTTATATGCTCAACATTTAGTGAATTCCCACAATTTTTATATATGCACAACATTTAGAGAATTCCCACAATTTTTATATATGCACAACATTTAGTGAATTCCCACAATTTTTAATTGGTCCATAGTTTTGTCACAACCAACCAAAGACACAAGTTTTCTTTGATATTATTGGCAAACATTATATATACATATATAATGAAAATTTTAAAAGTACATTTAAAAATATTAGTAAAAGGAAATTTTTTTTTGTAATGCAACCAATTTTGATTTGATCTAAATTACGTAGTGTATTGATTTTTTTTCTTTTAATTCTAACTCAATTTCTTGAATAGGACTCATTGAGGTATGAGGTCATGCATTTAATTATAAACATATTTTCTTTATGATCAATTGTCATGGTGCTAATCTATTACTATTTTCTTAATAATGTGAATATAAACATAGGGGGTTACAAAAAAGTTAGGTACATCGATGGGTAACTCACCCTTAAAAAAGGTCGGATATTGACATGTTGTATCAAATACAAATAGGTATCAAACTCTTATTCATGCATGAATCATGATTATGAAAATTAAAAAATAGGGATGATCATGGAAACACATTGGGATTGAACCCTAATAGTAAGTATGTAGTAGTATCCCTTGCAATTTTTCAAGATAAAGTTTATATAACATTATTTTTTATCAAATATATTCACATGATACATATACATTTGGACAAGGATTACTGGGTTTCCTACAAAGGGTAAGAAGAAAAGCTAATAATTCTATAACACGTTCAAGGGTTCCATATATATATAATATAATATAATATAAAATTATATTTGTACGATAACACTAATTTGTGACAGCCATATATATGTCTATTCCGGCCCGGAGAGGTTCACGAGATTTTTTGTTTTTTGTTTTTTTAAAGAAAAGGTGAGAGAGTTACTTTAGATCCAAATCAGAGCCCCCTCATATTCTCCCCCAGCCCCAGCAAACAGCAAAGAGATTTCACTCCATCTCTTGGAAAACCAAACGACTCTTCTCTCTCTTCACTAGAGAAGAAAACAAGATGGAACTTCAAACGCTTTCATCAATCTCACTATTAACCTCCTTCCCTTTGCAATACTACAGCCACTGCAAGTCTACACCAAAATCTCTATCATTATTCACTATTCAGTAAGTTTTCTTTTTCATTTTCTCTAGATCTTGTTCATGTATAATTGGGCAATTGAATTTGTTTACTTGTCTACCCAATTAGAAAGGAATATTGAAGAGGTGAGTGTCATCAATTTGTTTTGCACATGTCATCAATTTGGTTGTGAGAGATGGAATTGAAGAGGTGAAGACAACCATCAAGCGTCTTCGTCGAAGTGTTAAGTATGTGAGGAGTAGTTCATCTGCTTTTAGTACAGCTGGAAGAGTTCTTGACCCATTTCGAAGTTCCTTAACACCAAATATCGTGGAGGCTTTGGTGTGTACCCAAGATTGGTTAAGATATTCCAAACAAGAGTGTGGGAGTGTTGAAGAACAACTTGAAGAGCTTGAGGAAATTGAAATTGGTATGTAACATCTGACTTTAAATTATTTACAGCTCTTAAATTGCTTTTTTTTAATTATAGTATTGATTTTATGCTTGTTGCAGTTGTAAGCCAAGAGTTGGAAAATCTATCACGTGAATGAATGGAACTAAATATGAAGGTATGGAGTTCTTTAGTTTAGTTTTGTATAAATATGTATATATTTTTTTTCATATTTTTTTATGTTTTCTATTATCCTTAAAGGAAAATCACTATTCTCTTCATGTGCCCTTATTAATTCATATTTTTGTTGTTTATTTTGTTTTGCAGCTTCTTTTATTGAGAAATTATTTCAAGGAATTGAAGATGGTGTGCTTTTGAATTTGGAGAGGTGAGTGTTGATTTTTGTTCAAATAAATACTATTACTGTAACATTACCCCTCTTTAAATAACATCATAGAACTTCCCATCACACATGAATGTATGATACTTCTAGTTAATAATTACACCAATAGATCTATATGCTTTGAGATTCATCATTTTAGTTCATGACTTGCAGCTGATTTCTTCCTTCCTGACTTCTATTCCTTCCATTCCATATATATTTTTCATATCCTGTAGCAGATACAACTTGTATCACTCTTGTACAGTCAAAGGTTTAAGGAGAGGCATTTTCTAACTAGAACTAGCACTCTTATGTTCCTTCCATTTTCTGCAGGTTGGCATATTCGTGATTTCAGCAATGGTGTTGCGAAACATGATGTATTGAGTAGCTTACTTCCAGTGATGAGTTGAATTTGAATGTATTATGGATCTATGTTAAATGTTGTAGTTTTCATTTTCTGTTTTTATTGTGGACTAGTTTAAATTTGAACATTATGTCATTTGAACGTAAACATTGGAATTCTTATGGATTTTTTTTTCCTTTTTGGTTGGCTTAATCATGATTCACAAGAAAATTTCAAAATTTGATTTCCGAAATTTTTATCCGAAAATGCCGAAATTATTATCCGAAAATTCCGAAAATATTAACTTCCGAAAATTCCGATAATGCCGAAAATTCCGCATCGGAATAGAGTTAGTATATTCCGAAATTTCGGAATCGGAATCGGAACTAAAAGATAATTCCGAAAAATTTCGGAACGGAATTCGGAACAGTGGTTTCCGATCCGTTCCGGCCGAAAAACACCCCTATGCTACGTAGATTCTGGCTAGAACCTCCGATATACATATACTTTCAAAGTACTGCAGAATGTATACTGAGAAGTCCCACTGGGCGTGCCAAATTGTTCACCCGTTTTGATTTGTTTCCTGAGATGAAAGGGTAAAGTTCCCCATTAGTCCAAAAACCATTGTTTGGTTATTGAACTAACTTTCTTTGTGTGTCGAGCGTGCCACTGTTAGCAATTTTTCAATTCTAACATACTTGAAAGAGAATAACTTGCGCCCCAAGCTATTGACTTTGAACAAACGATTGTGAATTTGGGTGAGGAATATCTCCCAACTAAGTTCTTTTCTATGCCTTAGACTGGTAAGGACTTCACAATTTATCTCAGTATAAAAATCGGTAGTTCTGGCCAGAATGGATGACGACAGAATGGATTGATTTCAGACAGAACTCCCTTATTACAGACAGAACTCACTTGTTTCAGGCAGAACTCCCTTGTTTCAGGCAGAACTCCTTTTTACAAGACTCAACAAGGAAAAACTGACTATATAAAGGCGAAAAGGAGGGCTGCGCTTCCATTTCTGCCTGGATAGTTGTCACTGTTCTTGGCTGGACTGGATGTGCTTGTGCTGGACTGGACTTTAAACAGCTTTTACTGAAGAGTTTTGGCTGCAAATCGATACCAAAGCTTGAGTTTGGCAGAGCTTTAATCTATTTCAAGCCCTAGGAGGCTTTTGGATGGGGCAGAACTGGGATTTATCCAGTCTGAAGGGGGCAGAAGTGGCTGGACTTGAGCTGGAAGCTGTACTGGGACCCCTGTGCTGCTTCAGTCAGAGCTTTTCATAAATTTGTTGAGGTTTTCGTATTTGAGAAAACTCAAACTCTGCTTGTCTTTGGCATTTGCTAAACCAAGTTTGTAACTGGAGAAGTCTCGTTGTTTCTGTCTTGTGAACAAGATGATTCTGCAAGCTTGCTAGGAAGCTTCTGAGATTGGAATGCTTCAGACTTTGAGTCTGTTTGGAAATCTGCTTGTGATCAAGTGATCATTTTGAGTGTTTGTCTTTTGACTGAGTTTTTTGGTTGTTTTTTGTTTGATTGATTGTTGGGTCCCGGTTCTCTGCTCACCCCCTCTCATATATATATGAAATGTCCTTTGAGAGTGGGCGGCAAGTAATCAAAAGATCTTTCTAATTTTTAATTTAAATAAACAGGAGTTCCATCCATTTTCTGGCAAGTGAGCACTCAACGAACAGTCCCCGAAGTATTTTTGATGGGGTGCCATGCCTTTCTTCCATTTAAATTGCTTTTGTAAGAGTCTGAAATTTGATATGGTAAGTTCTCAGTTTTGAACAGCTCCCTGTTTCCCGCTTATCTTCCTTTTACAGAGTCCGAGTCTGCTTATCCTTCGAGCATGGTGTTTTCCTTCAAAAATAACAGATTATCTTCAGATAATCTAAGCGAAATTTGTTCCTTTTCTTTCAGAGGCGCTCTTCTTTATTCCTGCCTCTGTTCAGACTTCATCTCGAGCCGATTTCCTTGACTTTTCTAAGTCAGGGTCACGTGGGTATGTTTATTTTTAATCCAAATCGTCAAGCCCACTTCTTCTTTCGGCTGTTTTGGCTTCCATTGCGGCCCAGGTTTCTTAAAGTCTGATGGGCTGGAAATGTTTTTGTTTAAAAACAAGCGGCCCAGAAAATGTCGTGGGCTTTCTGGGTGCGCCAATTTTAAGCCCAAACAATGCCCCCATTAAGTCTGAATCGTTTTTTGAACGGTTTTAGACTTAATGATTTCGCATTAAATTGTGCGCGCCGAAATAAAACGTCCCCTGTCTGCCACGTCTGTCCATCATGAACTAGACTTCGTGGGAAACTGTTCAGTTACTAGCTAGTTACGGGCTGGTCACTGTTCAGTTTCTTTCAAAGTTCACCGATGTACAACCACCACCATTGCCGATCGATCAGCCGGAGATGAGCACGGAGAAGAAGATACGAACTAACCTTCCACTTTGGATTCTACATGTTGATGGTGCCTCAAATCAACAAGGAAGTGGGGCAGGGTTAGTATTAACCTCGCCAGAAGACGAGGAGACCCAGTATGCCTTACGGTTTGGGTTCAAGGCCTCGAATATTGAAGCTAAGTATGAGGCACTCCTTGCAGGACTTTGCCCAAGAAAAATGGCTATTTGCGACAAACAATTGCAACAGAGGAAGCGGCCCTCGCAAGTGCATTAATATTTGCGCGCTAGTGATTAGCGCTATAATATTTACGACACTCCAATAAGTAACGTCGCATGTAATGTCGTAAATAGGTTTGGATAGACCTACATACACGACGCATCTTCCCTGCTGATAACCCTTAGCCCCAAACAAATTACCCAAAATCAAAAAATCGCAGAGATTGTGAGATCGGCTATCTCTTTCTCCTTCTCCTCTCTTCCCTCTCCTCTCCTCCCCTCTCCTCTCCTCTCCATCTTGACCGGCTAACATCCCTCTCATCTCCTCCCTCTCCATCCCTTTATCAGCCTCTTTATCTGGGTTCTGTAATTTATTTTTCTTTAATTTTCACTACTCCCTCTCTCTCTCTCTCTCTCTCTCTCTCTCTCTCTCTCTCTCTCTCTCGAACTCCCCCTCTTTTTCTCTGCCCTCTCAAGTTTCTCTCCTCTCAAACTCCATCTCCGCCTTGCTCTCTCTCTCTCTCTCTCGCTCTCGCTCTCTCGAACTTCATACCTATGTGTTGGTCCTCCCGCCGTTCTCTCAGTTGGAAACGCCCAAAATCCCCCTATTTCTAGAACACCCAAACCCTAAGATCTGAGATCTATTTGAAATGGTAATGTATTTTCGAATTTTCAAAACTTTCATATTATTTGTTGTATTTACTTAGTGTTTGATTTGTTTGGGATTTTAGGGTTTGATTTTCTGGTTTCCGCATATGGGCTCCTCTCTCTGTGAGCAGGTAAGACTACTCTTTCTCTGTTTTGAAAAAAAATGTAAATTGGTTCGGTTCCTTAGTGAGTTTTTTTTTTTTTTTTTTTTTTTTTTTTTTTCTGGTTTCTGGTTTCTCTTTTCAGTAATAGGTGGAATGCATTACCTGTTGAACCGCGAGATGGAATGAAAAATTATATCTCTGACGTCATTGTTCAGGTATGAGTCATGAAGTAAATCTTTGAGGAGGGGAAGGTTTGCTAGTGTTAAATCTTGTTTGATGGTTTTTTCACGGGCTTTATATTCTTTCTTACGTTTTGTTCCTCTTGCGAAGCAATCAAGTAATGAGGCCTCTTTTCGAATGGAGAGACTGTATGTCAACAAACTCAATATTATATTGGTTCAGGTATTTCCTTGCTTCCCTCCCCATGAGGATCATTGCCTTTGTTGCTTGTTTTTTGGGGTTAATTGTTTGTACCATGCACTGTGTTTACTTTTCCATTATTCCATTGATTCTTTTCACTTCGATTGTATTTACAGTTGTCTCAGAAAATCTGTGTATTTGAATTTATCTTGGTCTATTAAAATCTGAAATTGTTTCCTTTGGTAGCTTTGGATATTTAATATATTGAGGTTACTTCATATACAGATTTTGAAGCATGATTGGCCTGCTAGATGGCGAAGCTTTATACCGGATCTCGTTTCAGCAGCTAAAACTAGTGAAACAATTTGTGAGAATTGTATGGCCATATTGAAAGTAAGCCTTTTTAATTTTCAACTTTTTCAAAGATAGAAATCAACTCATTGAGTAGCTACTAATTGCTTGAATGTGTTACCCTCAGCTTCTAAGTGAAGAGGTTTTTGACTTCTCAAGGGGGGAAATGACTCAGCTGAAGATTAAAGAGCTTAAACAATCATTGAACAGGTAATTGGTTGATGACTTTGGTTTTGATTATGTTTTCCAGTTAGGTATTGTTTTGATTTTGATTTTGGATTTGCAGGTATTCCAACTAGCAGCCCATCCACCCTTCCCAGCAACTCAAATGGGTAAAATTTTGTTTTGCTTTCTTTTTTTTCTTTCTTAGATTCATCTCTCCGTCTCTGTTTTTCATTTTGGTGAATGGTTGGAGATGGTTTTGTGATGGTTTTGTGATCTTTTTTTCTTTACAATGATGACTTTGTTATTGTTTTTCTTATTAGCAATTGCTTTATGTTTCCCATTCATTTTATTGATGGTTTTGTGATTGTTTTTCAGGTTGGGGTAAAGAATTAGGCCAAGTACAAGACTAATATACTATTTTGGAGTCTATTTATTTGGCTACTTGAATTTGTAATATTTTCATTCTATCTGGAGATGGTTATTTTTTATACATAATGACTTGAGATTTTAAATTTATAATTATTGGTTCTGTCAAGTGAATGTATTGAACAATATATACTTTCAATTACATGTTTATGTTGGCTTTTTGAAAGAAGTTTACGTTGGCTTCGATGAGGATATAGTATCATTGAGAATAATCTTTTAAACTAAATTTGACTGTTATATCGTAGTTTATATTCCAATTAAAACATCCCATTAGCATTGTGAATGGGCATGTAAATTAAGATGCAGTGTTTACAATATTAAATAATAATAAAAATATAATTTGGACTGAAAAGTCATTTCATTATGAACTTTTGTGACAGGAACTAGCGTCGCAAACTCTGTCATAAAACCCCAATTTAAATCCAACGGTAGTTTATTGCGATACTAGTTTGCCGTCGCAAGACTGACACAAATAGGTATTACGACGGCTTTAAAGCGTCGCAAAAAGACCCGAATTATTTACGACGCCTTTTATTGCGACGCGTCCAAAAACGTCGCAATGCCGTCGCGAATCATCTTTTACGACGTTTTTTCCACTTTTTGCGACACATTTTGACTGTCGTGAAAAGCCATTTTTCTTGTAGTCTCCGAGCTAGGTGTTAAGCAGCTCCGCATATTCAGCGACTCCCAGCTGGTAATAAATCATGTCACTGAGGAATACCAAGCTCGATATGAAAGCATGATTGCCTACCTAGCCAAGGTCAAGAAGTTGTTCGATGATTTAGTTGGTTATGAAATCATTCAAATCCCTCAACTCGAGAATACAAAAGCTGACTCCCTTGCTCGATTAGCATCTTCTTTTGATATCGACCTAGGGAGATCTATCCCGATGGAATTCTTGGAGAAACCTAGCATAGAGGAAGATTGCGTGGAAGTGTTCCCTATTGGTTCCGAGTCAACTTGGATGGATCCAATACATGATTATCTAGCTCATGGAGTCCTACCTGAAGATAAGGTAGTACGATATAGGTCATCCCGATATCTGATCATCAACAACAAGTTATATAAAAGAGGTTTCTCTTTGTCATACCTACGATGCCTGACACCTGATGAGGCTAACTATGTACTTCGTGAGATCCACGAAGGTGTTTGTGGAAATGACTTAGGCACTCAATCCCTTGCCCACAAAGCTCTCAAACAAGGATATTATTGGCCAACGCTCCAAGCTGATGCCAAGAAGATTGCTCAAACATGTCCTAAGTGCCAAGAATACGTGGTGGTTCCCCATCAACCACCAGAAAATTTGACCCCAATTAGTAGTCCTTAGCCCTTTGCTCAATGGGGAATTGACCTAATTGGACCTATGCCAAAGGGAAAAGGTCAGACCAAGTTTGCAACTGTTGCCGTAGACTATTTCAATAAATGGGCTGAGGCTGAACCCTTAGCTACAATAACTGAGAAGAACTGCACCGCGTTTCTTTGGAAGAACTTCATATGTCGATTTGGTATCCCACACTCCATAGTTACCAATAATGGTAAGCAATTTGATAATGCCAAGCTTCGTGAGTTATGTGCCGAGCTCAACATCAAACATTTCTTTGCATCTCCAGCTCATCCTCAAGCTAATGGCCAAGTTGAAGCAATCAATAAGTTGATAAAAAAGAACTTGAAAACAAGGCTAGACAAGGCTAAAGGGGCATGGGCTGAACTATTACCCCAAGTCCTTTGGGCGTACAGAACTTCACACTGAACATCCACGGGAGACACCCCGTATGCCCTTGCTTTTGGAGCCGAAGCTGTAGTGCCTGTCGAGATTGGAATGGCTACCCACAGAGTGGAAGTGTTCCAGGCTGAAGCCAATGACGACCAGATGAATCTTAACCTGGACTTAGTAGATGAACGACGGGACCAGGCTCAGCTGCACAACGCCTCTTACCAGCAATGTGTAGCTCGCTACTACAACTCTCGTGTCAAACACCGAGCGTTCCAGGTGGGTGACCTAGTACTTCGCAAGGTCATGCTGGCTACTCGCAAACCTTCAGATGGAAGCTTGGGACCGACCTGGGAAGGGCCTTACCTTGTCGTTGACATTGTACGCCCGGGCACCTACTGACTAAGGGATCTCAAGGGAGCAAATTTGCCTCATCCTTGGAACGACGAGCATTTAAAGAAGTATTACCAGAGACTTCCTCATTGTCTACATGCTATCAGAGTTAGATCATCAGTTTGAGATTTATATTTTACTTTTTCTCTTCATTCAGTGTGGAACTATCTTGTTATGATAGTTCATGAAGTAGTTTTTTAGTTCTTCAATTTAGTCAGCCAGCATTCTAGCTCGCTCTTGTTTTGTTTTCAACTTTTTGGTTAGTGAATGAAATTTGGATTCCTTTTCCAATGCATTGTCTCTCCAAGCCTTAACAATGTGACTCAAAGTGCCACATTCAAATCAAGAAGGAAAGGTCCAAGCTATATTTTTATCAAGCTCATATGGACGAAAGGTCCGAGCTATATTTTTTATCAAGCTCTGGTGGACGAAGGGTCCGAGCTATATTTTTACCAAGCTTTGACGGATGAAAAGCTCTGAGCCCAACCTTTTCCGAGCTCATACTTAGGTTGGCAAAGAGCCAACCTCAGCTCACCAAGCTTATGGTCAGGTTGGTGAAGAATCCACCTCGCCATGCCAAGCTCATGACGAGGTCGGCAAAGAGCCCACCTTGCCACGCCAAGCTCATGGTCAGGTTAGTAAATGGTCAAGTTGGCGAAGAATCCACCTCGTCATGCCAAGCTCATGACAAGGTCGGCAAAGAGCCCACCTTGCCACGCCAAGCTCATGGTCAGGTTGGTAAATGGTCAAGTTGGCGAAGAACCCACCTCGCCATGCCAAGCTCATGACGAGGTCGTCAAAGAGCCCACCTTGCCACTCCAAGCTCATGGTCAGGTTGGCGAAGAATCCACCTCACCATGCCAAGCTCATGACGAGGTCGGCAAAGAGCCCACCTTGCCACGCCAAGCTCATGGTCAGGTTGGCGAAGAATCCACCTCGCCATGCCAAGCTCATGACGAGGTCGGCAAAGAGCCCACCTTGCCACGCCAAGCTCATGGTCAGGTTGGTAAATGGTCAGGTTGGCCAAGTAGGTTTTTATCCAGCTCATATGGACGAAAGGTCCGAGCTATATTTTTATCAAACTCATATGGACGAAAGGTCCGAGCTATATTTTTTATCAAGCTCTGATGGACGAAGGGTCCGAGCTATATTTCTTATCAAGCTCTGATAGACGAAAGGTCTGAGCTATATTTTTATCAAGCTCATATGGACGAAAGGTCCGAGCTATATTTTTATCAAGCTCATATGGACGAAAGGTCCGAGCTATATTTTTTTATCAAGCTCTGATGGACGAAAGGTCCGAGCTATATTTTTATCGAGCTCCGGACGAAGAGTCCGAGCTATATTTTTTATCGAGCTCATAAAGACGAAAGGTCTAAGCTCAATTTTGGCCAAGCTCATATGGACGAAAGGTCCGAGCTATATTTTTTATCAAGCTCTAGTGGACGAAGGGTCCGAACTATATTTTTATCAAGCTTTGACGGATGACAAGCTCTGAGCTCAACCTTTTCCGAGCTCATACTTAGGTTGTCAAAGAGCCAACCTTAGCTCACCACGCTCATGGTCAGGTTGGTGAGGAACCCATCTCGCCATGCCAGGCTCATGGTGAGGTTGGTGAGGAGCCCACCCTGCCACTAACCAAGTCCTTTTGCCAAGCTCGTTTTTAATGGGAACTTGGGGGACTCCTGGTGCCGATCTATGACATGGGGGAATATTAAAAAATTATTTTATATTGCTAGCTCGGCCAATTATTAAAATACAACTCCCCACACAAAAATCTCTTGTCTGGGAGTTAGTTGACCTTCCGCCTGGGCGCAAGACCGTTGGAAACAAATGGGTCTTGAAAATCAAACGCAAAGTGGACGGTTCAATTGACAAGTACAAGGCACGTCTTGTGGCGAAAGGCTATACTCAAAGAGAGGGTATAGACTATGATGATACTTTCTCCCCTGTGGTGAGATTTGCATCTATTCGCCTAATCCTAGCTATTGTCGCACAAAAGGATTTGAACCTTTTTCCAAATGGATGTTAAGACTGCATTTCTCAATGGAGATCTAGACGAAGAGATCTATATGGATCAACCAATAGGTTTTGAGGTAAAAGGACAAGAGCGCAAAGTTTGCCGTCTCAAACGTTCTATTTATGGCCTCAAACAAGCGTCTAGACAGTGGAACATTAGATTTCATACCTCAATCATCTCCTTTGGTTTTGAGATGGTTGAAGAAGACCACTGTGTGTATCTAAAACGATCCAAGGAAAATGTTCAGATTCTTTCATTGTATGTTGATGACATTCTCATAGCAGGAAATGACATGGATTCCATTGTCGCCACTAAGAAGTGGTTGTCCGCAAAGTTTGAAATGAAGGACATGGGTGAGGCAAATTATGTGCTAGGAGTGAAAATCATAAGAGACCGTTCAAAAGGACTTCTCGGTTTGTCTCAAGAGACTTACATTAAGAAGATACTTGAACGTTTTCGTATGCATCACTACAAACCCATAGACACACCAATGGAAAAAGGATGTGTCTTAACCCTTGACCAATGTCCTAAAAATGATGAGGAAAGAAACCAAATGACCAAAGTTCCTTATGCATCTGCGATAGGAAGTCTAATGTACGCTATGTTGTGTACACGGCCAGACATCTGTCATGCAGTTGGTATGGTGAGCCGTTATCAAAGTAATCCTGGACCTGCTCATTGGAAAGCAGTAAAGAGAATTTTTCGATATCTGCAAGGTACCGCTGATCTTGTCTTATGCTACCATGGTGGCGATTTGAGACTTAGAGGTTACAGCGATGCAGATTGGGCCAATGATAGAGATGAACGCAAATCCACCTCTGGTTATGCTTTTATACTTGGAGGTGGAGCTATCTCTTGGTGTAGCAAGAAACAGTCTTGCATAGCCCTATCCACAATGGAGTCGGAATATGTTGCTTGCTCAGCAGCAGTTCAGGAAGCTGTTTGGTTAAGAAGATTCTTGCAACGACTAAACTATACAGCCAAAACATGTGAGGCAGTACTTGTTTACTCAGATAGTACATCTGCTTTGGCATATGTAAAGGATCCGAAATACCATGGAAAATCCAAACACATAGATGTCAGATATCATTATATCAGACAGAGGGTAGCACAAGGAGAGGTTATATTAAAGCATATCTCAAGTGGCAATATGGTTGCTGATCCTCTCACTAAACCCATGGCTAGAGATGTGTTCCTTTCTCATATTAGGAGTATGGGACTACGAAGGTTTTAATATACCTATTTTGTAATTGACTTTATTATTAATGCAATGTTAATCGTTTTTTCCATGGTACTTGTTCTAGAATGATTAATATGGTTTTTTGCACAAAGATTTGTCACCAGGCTTGAGTCAGCCCACTCACATGGGAGATTCACCTTGGCGCTGAGATAGCGAGCAAGATGAGACATTTGTGTTATGTTCTAAAAATGCTTAGACAACATATTATGACATATATGTATATCTGCGCCTAAGTAGGCAGCAAGATAAAACACTTCTCTAAATGTCGCCTTAGTTGGAGCTAAGATGAGACCTTGAAAAAGGAAAGAGGTCGATCATAGAAAATTGCCATAAAATCTATGAAGCCTGTATTGAGCCGAATGTGAGATTCCAGACAGGCGCCGAGAGGGTGACTGAGACTAGAACTCAAGTTAGACATTCGTGTAATGTCTAGACTAAGATTCGTATGACGTATGTCCAATTCTTGGACAAGTGACATGCTCGTTTTATGAGAATACGTCATAGCATACATTTCATACTGTATGTGCTAGATGCGATCGACAGTGGGAGTGATGAATGAATCCCTGCTTCATCACTATGTGAGTCACTTGGATCATTAATTCAGATCCTTAAAAAATGTACCCTTAGTTGACTTTAGCCTATGTCATGAAGAGGATGCTTGATGTTGCTACTTTAGCTTGTTTTCCTAGGATCAATTATAAGGTCTCAAGGGGCATGTCTAAGAAAGCAGTTACGTCTAGTTGGATTGATATGAGCACTTAAGGAAGACTGTTCGACAATACACCATGTTTTTGTGACTCATAGCTGGCCAGCGTCTATGTCATATTTGTTGTTGACATGTCATGAGTACAAAACATATTTGGGGTGTAGCACTGCTTTTATGAGGGGTTAAGAGTGCTGATACCGGTGTAGTCTGAATAAGTCTGGGGTATGTACGAGATGATTTCAAATGATGCACTTTTATTAGTTTGGTGATGACTTAATAAAATATGCTCTTGTAGCTGTACGTTTTTCCTCGCAAGGTCGCACGACCCATTTCCTGTATGAGAAGAAGAGTGTATACAAGAGGTTTAGGATGATTATGAGGTTATCACACCCTATGTGGGTGAGTGGGAAATGTAATGATTATGCACTAATCCTTGTTTTATGGCACTACACAAAATTAAGGCACTTAGCCTTGTTTTATGGCACTACACTAATCCTTGTTTTAAGGCACTAAACCTTGTTTTAGTGCACCACCAACCTAAGAACTAGTGCATGTTTTATGCTCTCTTGAGATGAGCTAAAACAACTCTTATAAATAGATGGAGTGTGTGCAAGTAAAATGAGGATGAGAAGCATTAGTGCATGCTCTCTACGTTGGTGTGTGTGAGACAAGAAGTGTGAGTGCATATCAAAGAGTTGTAGTGAGTTTTACACCCACAAAGAGAGAAACCTCATATCTCCCTAAACACTCTCCTCTAGGCAATTCACCAAGAGCCTTGGTCTTGGGTACGTGGAATTAATGGAGTAACTTTCATAGCCAATCCAACGACCTTGGAGACGAAGAACGTGTAGAATCTTGTTGGCGTGCTCGTGACGTGGAAGCATCTCGGCGGGCTAGTAATTGCAAGCGGTTTTTCACTTGGAATCTTCCGCAAGGTATGCAGTACCTTATTCCGAATATATATTTACGATAATTAACATTATGTTTATCCATCAATCTGTCTTCCCAGTACTTGATCCCTCACAGTAAGATTACTTTTAAGCATACAGTTGCTTCAACATAAACAAACGCAATGGTATCAAGTCTTCATATCAAAACTAACCTCCACCGAAAACATATTGTCTTTGTATTTTTCAGCATGACCAGATGTTTCCCAGTGTTTCATATTGTACAAGTTTGGTGATATAACCTACCAAAGCAAAGAAAACAATGAGCATTTTATTTAAGATTAAAAGGGTGATGCAACAACTGAACACTGACCACCAACCTCTTCATATCCCCTCTCTCTATACTGCTTCTTTATGAACTCCATTAATTTATTATAAATCCGAGCCCCTTTAGGGAGGAACTTTAACAAACACTCAGAAACACAGCCGTAGTAGCTGATACAAGAAAGAAGATAAGAAAAACCAAAACCGAAGTTATGGAATGTCAAAAACATAATGTCACCTGCAAGCGTTTTTTATCAGGATAAGATATTCCATAAACTCTCTGTAAACTTTCACGATCCTTGTTCCCCCTCCAGTAGGCTGCAGAAGCCTGGGATTGCAAATTCATGAGTTAAATACAGACACTCAATGCATTAATAACAAGATGAAAGAAAATCTTACAAACTACGGCTCTAACACACATAGAATGCATACCTTCAAACATTTAAATGCTTTGACAAATGATGTATTTGGTATATGGGGTCCACGACACAAGTCAACCAAAGGGCCACATCTATATACAGTTATAGTTTTGTCCGCTGGAAGACCATTGATGATTTCAACCTAAGCAAAAACAAATCTTAAATCAATTTTGAATGCATGCATGAGAAGTAGTTTTAAAAAGAAAATCATTCTATTGATTAGAAACTACACTAAGCACCTTTCCTTACCTTGAATTTATTATCACAGAACATCTCAAGGGCTCGTTCCCTTGATACTTCAATGCGTTCAAAAGGTTGTTTCCCCTGGGGAAATATATTACAACTAACCAGTCAAGGATTCATAATAACAAAATGAAGGAGCAACAGTTTCCTCTCCATACAACAAGTTTACATGAATTCTATTACAAGAAAACAAACAATACCTTAACAGCCTTCTCTGTCCATGATTCGATTTGCTTAAAGTGTTCATCATTCAAGCCAAAATCTCCATAAAATGCATCATAGTAGAAACCCTGCGATTGAATTCAATCATTCCATAAGGGAACCAAATGAGAAACTACAAAAACACATAGCAAAAACCGCGAAATATATTTTAGAAGACCATAAAAAGAAAACATCTTCTCAAAACTGGGATCACAAAGCTTGAACTATCCTAGTAGTTGAATTGCACGCGAAGGAAACCACATACGCAAACAAAATTCCAGGCAACATATTGATCAACCAAAGAAGGGGACAAAATATATAGAAAATATATAAAATATTACATTTAAATTAACAACTATTATTTAAAAACCTCTTTGCTAGTGGCACACATATCGTGTCTTGTTTCAATTCTGGCACATGGACCGATGCAGAGTTTGCATCCATACTCCACCTCAAGTGCCTGCACGGTATGGAAACTTGTTATGCATCCGATCCAAATCAAATCAATACAGTAAACCAAAACCAAACCAAATATCTGGGTAATAACTCTTGGTACCTACCTGTCCAAGAATGTGGGAGCTAGAATGCCAGAAAGTGTGGCGTACATCCTCATTGTTGTCGAATGAGTCCATTGTCAAGAGCCTCAGCTCAGCATCGCCCTCCAAAGGCATGTTCATGTCCCATAGAACCCCATTGACCTCAGAAATCAAAGCGTTGGAAGCGAGACTATTTGAAATCTCACTTGCAATTTCAAATGGGGAAGTTATCCACTTCTTGCCCTCCTTCACCTTCCCGTCCGACAATGTAATCCTAAAAAATCCTCACTTTAGGAGTTGCTTGGTACTCACGTTAAAGGGTTTAAGGTTTAGGGTTTACCTGATAGGATCGAAAGAAGGGAAAGACTGTCGAGCAACACGTTGCTCTGCCTGGATGGACTCAAAGAGTTCAATGCGTTTGGGAATGACAGCCTCAAGGTAGGCTTCCTCTTTGGCCGCCTGGACCACCATTGTCGTTCACCTTTGCTTGAGTGGGAGGAGGAGCAGAGAGATGCCTAGCGGGTCCTTCACCTACAGAATGAGATATCAGAAATTGTTCATGTTTGACTCATACGGCATCGATACGTATCCGATACGGCATCATTACGTAATCGATACTCCATCGATAGATACCCTCGCGATACGGTCCGATACGTCAAGGGGTAATTTTGACGGCAACCAAAAGAGAAGAGGAAGAATGAAGAATAAAAGAGCTTACTTGCGCTTGCAGCTACTGCGAATCTTCAGTTGCAGAGAAGAAGACGCGGCTAACTAGTGAAGAAGATGACGTTCGGTGCCCTAATTACAATACGCACGGTTTTAGTTGCATGTTTTACCTTTTTAAGTTTGATGCATTCATTTGGGCCCAGCCCAATAACTGAAACAAGTCATTGACGTATAATTAATATTCCAGAAAATCAGGCATCATTACCCCAAAAGAAACCAAGCAGCAGATTTATAAAGCGTGAAGTATATAGGCACTAAAGCTTGCACCATGTTTAAACCATTCCTCTGTGCAACTCACATATGAATAGCCAAAAAGCAGAGCGAGTCAATCACATGTTCCTGCAGTGCAGACTTGTATGCTGAACAAGTTTTTCGTCTAATTAGTTATCCGATTGAAGTCAAACCGCTTCTTTCAGGGACAGAGCTAGAATTGCAAGTCTGGGAGTCCAATATATAAAATACTAGTATAAATATTACATAAATATTCAAATATTACATGTTAAAACTAAACATAGTTGCCCTAACTTATTCACGTATAATAATACTATTTATATTAACATGTAAATGTCAACGGCAAATGTATCTTTACAGATCCAATTAACAGTGTGTCTTTGGAAAGAACTTATCTTCTTTTACCAATTATTAGAGTAATTCAAATATGTATGCTATAGTGATTAGAAGATAGAAACACCATTTTCGACTGTTTTTTAGGTCCCCTATGGAGGAAATTCAAAACATTTTTCCAAAGTTCATTTGAATATTAAACATGCATTTAATCAAATTAATCGCAGCGGAAGTCTAAGGTGGTTGTTTAAATTCAAAAACAAAACTTCTTCCAAGTATCTTAAGCCATGAACATTGATATGTTTTTCATAAATGAAAATTCAAGAGAAAGGATAAGATCTAATTACCCTTGAAGCAATTATATGAACCAATTTGTGTTTGGTCTTCTCTTGATGATTTCCTCTTTGTTGATCTCCTCTTTGATCTTTGATCTTTGCTCCTTGATCTTTCTCCTCCATGTGAGCCACAAAAGTATATGGCCTCTAAGTCTCCACACCAATGGAACCTTGAGATGAGAAGAAGTATCTTGAGAATACTTGGATGCTAGTGCAAGATTCTCAAGATTGGTTTCAATCTAAACCACTTTGAAAGATGAAAGTGTTTCACTCTTGAAAACTCTCTTTTTCTCTCTTTGATCTCCCAAACCCATTTGGTTGATGTTGGATTGTGTTTTTGTGTTAATGAGCTTATGGAAACAATTCCCATACATACTTACTTAAGCATTTTCGGCCAAAACCCATTGGGCTTCCAAAATTGGGCTTATGACACTTAAATCATAATATTTAGGTGTCTTAAGCCCTTGGGCTTGATACCCAACCATTTGGGCTTCCCGTTAACTATTACCGAGGCCCAAATACGTTTTTACACGTAGTAAATCATCAACATCAAATCAATCAAATTGATTTCCTCATTCTCATTTTTATTACTCAAAGTTAACCATTTAAGGTGTGCGATCCATTAGGTTCTAATTAGCAAGGCAGTGGGAAAATATAAGAACTCTTTCTAACCAACTGGAATTAAAACCCCTTTTTAATTATTCCTTTATTTGGATCGATCACAATCAATCCTAGGACTTCCACAAGCCAAGAGTGACATCTAGCAGTGAGATCAGCACTTGGGAGCTCATCGTCTACCGAACTGCAAGGTGATCTTGGCAAAGGTTGTTGAGCCCCTTTGCCGTTGTGCTGTACCGAATGTTATGGGTCTCTCTCTAGCTCTCCTTGGCCCTGGTGGTGCCCTCTTGTCGGTAGGTTGTATCGTCAGAACGTTTCACGCGGTGATGCTTGTTTCGCTGCCAATGTGTTCCTACTGATCAGTATGACTACTTAGGTATCAGTTGGAAATACTCAGAGTCCCTCTTTTCTTCGATGCCATGTTCCGTATGGGTGTTACGAATTTTATCCTTAGGGTCAAAAGCGTGCATACGAGAATCATTGAGCTTGATGTTAATTTTGATTAGCTTTTCTTGATGAGCCTTCATGATATGCCGAAGTTCGGAATAAACTCGACCATGGTAAAATTGGTCTTCGAGAGGGAGCACGATTAACTGCCGCAAAAGAGCAGTTTCGGCAATTGCCAAGCCCTTGCCCCTAGTGCATTGGTTAGGGTTGTGCACGCTTTGGAGGGAGTGTTCTTGCTGAACTTGCATGGTTTGCTCAAGGCCTTGCTCAAGATGGCAGAATAGGATTGTTGCCTCTGAGTATTATTCAGCATAGTCAAGAGGATGTTGTTGTGCTTTTGCATTTTGGCCATGTTTTGGCGCAAGGTCTCTAGTTGAGCTTGCAGATTTGCTTCGACAGTTAGTGGCCGGGTGGTGATGTAATGTCGCTAGGAAGTTGAAAAGTAGATGTTGCAATTGAGAGAGAGAGAGAGAGAGAGAGAGAGAGAGAGAGAGCTAAAATGTTTCTAGGTTTTTCAGCAATTTTTCAAAACTAAAAATACCTTGGTACTCTAACACTCTTAACTTCTTTGTTACATCTGTGATTCCCAATCTGTGCGCGAGATCAAGCCCGACGTCATGGTGCAAAAGAACTTCCCAAAACTAGTGTCAAACAAATATGGCTCGAAAATCTAGTTCTTGAAAAATAAATGCATTGAGATTAAAGCCTTATGATTTCAAAATACATTCAAAGGTAGGATTAATTGTTTTATTAGTCCCTGAACTTAGACCCGATTTGCATATGAGTACCTCAATTTCCAAAATGGTTCTCGTGGTCCTTTAACTTTAGCTTCGTTTGGACAACTAGTTCCACTGTTACTTCTGTCAAATTTTTTGTTAAATTCAAGGGCAAAATGGTATTTTTGTATCAAAATTGATTAAAATATGATTAAAAAATTAAAAAAATTAAAAATAATTTTTTATTAATTTTTTTTTTTGTTTTAATATAAAAATACTATTTTGCCCCTGCATTTAACAGAAAAAGTTAACAAAATTGACGGCAAGACCAATTGTACTAACGAAAGTGAAGTTGAAGGACCACAGGAACCATTGTAGAAATTGAGATACTCAAATGCAAATCGGGTCTAAGTTCAGGGACTAATAAAACAATTAACCCTTCAAAGGTATGCTGGTTTAGGAAAAAATTAAATTCCAACACCACATTTAGATTGGACCTAGTGAAGCTTTAATGAACCATATACTAAATTTTATTTCAAATAGTTAAACTAAACATTATTTTCTTGTCAAACTAAAAATCGTTCTCAACATTTTCCTCAAAACAAAAAACAAAAAATACAATTGTTGCAGAAAGTCGTGCGCAATTCTTCAAAATCCAACGATTCTCCTTATTCAGAAAAATACATAAAATTGAAGATCAATGGTTATGGTAATCATCAATTGCTAGTGGGGAGGTTGAAAAGGAAAAGTCTACTTTGATTCATTTGGAAGTTTGAGGACTCAAACGAGGACTTTGATTCACTACAAGAAAACATGCTTTAGTTGACACTTCATAGTTGACGTTTTTTTCAAAACCATCAACTATCCTACGAAGCTTTGACGGTTTTTTAAAAGCGTCAACTACTTAGCAAGTTTACTTGACGTTTTACAAAAAACATCAACTATACATCACTTTTCGTGACATTTTATAAAGAGCGTCAACTTTCTTTCACTTTCCCTGACATTTTATAAAGAATGTCAATTAAAACCCCTTTATACCTGACACTTCCTAAAATATCCTAAGGAAAATAAGCGGGCTAGTTCGCGGGTCTTCATTTCGCTCAAAATTTATCCATGTGTTTCGCCCTATATTCAATTCCTATTTCCTCTTCGATAAGCCATTTTCCTTCATTCCAAAACCAAAAATATCAGAGTCTGGTTTTCCACTCTTTCTTCATTTCTTAAATTGGAAACAGAAATCCAAAGAGAAAAAAGTTGGAAATCTCAAAATTCGTGTTTGGGTAGGGTTCTCCTTTCTCCTCTCTCCTTACATCGTTTCCCTCTCTCATCTGCACAACTAGACTTCTCCATTTTCAGATCTGGTGAGACCCGCATGCTTTTCTCTTCCTTATTTTCTTTGCTTCCCCTTTTTCTGTTAACCTAGACCTCTCTATTTCATGTATAGATGCTTTTCAAATTTTTGTTTCGAATGACATCAAGAAGTTCTCTTCTTCTAGCTCTCCAGTATTTTCCTAGTTCAAAGAAGCTCCAATCGCTTCCAGGAACGACATTGCCCTCTGCCATAAAATAATTTTAATTATTTAGGCTTCGATTTTTCTAATTTCTATTTTCATTTTTAGGTTTTAATTTCTTACTGTGATCTGTACAGGTTTTCATATTTTTAATTTCTCTTTGGACCAAGAATTTGTAGACAAGATGATGATTTCATATGATCTTGTCAGCTTCTTCTCATGGTACTCATCTTGCAGCTCAGGTTTCTTCTCCTTCTATTGTAGATTGTTTTGCATTTCTAAATTTTCTAGTTTAATTGATGAACTGAGTTTTCCTAAGTGATGTTGTCATACCTACAAGAAATTTATAAAATCATTAGTCTTGGCGTGGATTTCTCCTTCATTTTTGTATGGCAACTTTTGCTTCTATAAAATTTCTGTTGGGTTTCATTTATAATATTTTTTGTTCTACTCCGTAGTGTACTAAATGCTTGTGCAGGTTGCCTCTATTTGGGGTTTTAATGAAAGTTACTTTACGATTAAAAAAAGTAAAAAAAGAAATGCTTGTGTAGGTTCATATTCAGTAAAAATGATATTAGATGTGCCATCAATATCGATTTGGGTTAGGCATGTTTAAAGGTACTTGGGGTTTGTTATGTAACTTTTGTCATAATGGCATTATACATGTTGCGTGTAACTCCTCGTGAAGATGGGCCAGATATCCCTTACATATTTTTAGACTTTTTAGCATTGTGATCCAATCTTCAGTAGCTAGTTTTTACTAGCTATTTTGGTTTGAGTTTTATGATTATCTTTTGAGTTTTAGGTTTCAATCTTGGTCTTATTTGTGCAGGATTTCACTTTCTAATTTCTGTTTAGATACATTTGCAGACAAGGTGAGGATTCTATACATTAGTTTTATACTTAGTTGCTGATGTAGTTTAAATTTTTGAGAGCTGCATTCATCTTATCTTGTCTCCATCCTTGCCCATAGTCATATATGCAATAGTTTTCCAGATTTTCCCAAAATCAAGTACCGTTAGTGAATATATGATCAGGAAACCTGTACAAAGTGGCTGTGGAGAAAAAGTGCTCACCTCTGAATTTCAGTTCTTTCTTTCTTTCTTTCTTCTCAGTCTTCTCTATGTTTGTATGTGTTTCGGTCAACATCTTGTTTGTGCATGTTATAATACTGATTTGTTGTTGCTCTGATTTAGTGCAGTGCAGATGAAAAGAAAATGGGTTATTTTGCTAACATTTCAGATGGTGCGTAGCCTTTGCCATAGGTAGTTTTATTATTAAAGATTTGAGCTTTCTAATTTATATTTGGAGTTTAACCTTTCATTCTTGGGCTGTGATTTTTGAAGTTTTTAGTTTTTCAAGTTCTATTTGGACAATACATTTGCATCCAAGGTAAACATTTTATATGACTTTTACTAGTCGCTGATTTTATCATTAGTTTCATTGTTGAACTTATTAGGCTACCATTCAATGGTTTTTATAATAGGAGTTGTTTGGTTTATATTGTCTTTGTTATATAAGAACCTTCATATATTGTCTTTGTCACCAATCAGTCCCTGTAACTTCTGACAAGTTTTGGTTTCTTACAAAGGATATGCATTTTCACTGCCATATCCTTTTAGTAATAAGGGAAATTATGTTATAAGGTAGTTCAAAATCGTGTTATTGGTTGCCATGAATTTTGCACCATTATCATTTGCCTTTTGTTTTTCTCTCTTTAGTTCTGCTGGAATTTATCAAGAAAGCACTAACTTTCTTTATTTTCATTATTTTTTTTGTCAATACTTATTTTCATTATTTTTTTTTTAATAGAATAAACGTTTGATTTAATGTATCTTTCATGTATAATACTCTTTGTGATACATTACAGTTATGCTTCAACTTCCAAAAAAAGCTCTTGACTGTGGACATTGTGATGTAGTTTAAGTCAATTAGTACAATGGATGGGAGTGAAGGTAGAAGAGTTGGGGGTAGAAATATATCCAGGCTTTGCAACTAGTTAGGTACTCCTGTTAATTTTCTCTTGTTGTTTCTCAACGTACGTACTGTTGCATAAATTTACAACTGATCTTATTTGTCAGGTATTATATGATTCAAACGACATGTTTATTGGCATTGGAACAAATGATATGGCAGTTGCAAAAGATGGTTCAAAGAAGGCAAATTTCCAACATAGCATAGAACTGTTTCTCGTTTGGTTTGCCTCTTCTTCTATGCTTTGTATCTCTCGCCCTATATGCTGATAAAACCTCATTCCAAAGAAAATTCCATTTAGAGATTTAGTTCGGATTTTATTACTTTTGATTTTTTGTTCTAATAACTTAGGATTTTATTACTCTAGTTTTTTCACAGGTTTTAGATAACGAGGATGATGAAGTGGGAGTCAGCAGAACAGCAAGTGCGACTCTGCTATCTATCTTAAAACTTCATCAAACCAAAAAGTAGGTAAAATTTGTTTTCATCCCTTTCAAGTTTGTTATGGTGCTTTTAACAATTTGTCAAGTTTATTGAAGATTCCTTTGCCGACAATGAAAAGGGTGTGTCTTCTTTACCAACAACATCAAATATGGCATGGCATGCCAAATTCGTTTCAAGGTTTATAGGTCAGTGGGTCTCACGTGTGGGTGTGTACTCAATATCATTTCATATTTCAATTGTTCAACCACTCAAACAATTGAAAGCTTTTAGAAAGATTTTTGGAAGATTAAATTATAACTATGTCATGTTTAGTTGAGCACGCTTTGGGCTGCTATGATTGAAAATGTAAATTTTCAGCTGTTCTTGCTTTTCCCCTGTATTTTCATATGATGTTTTGGGCTGCTATGATTCCTATTTTACACCTTTTTGTCTTAGGAAATTAGCCTTGGTTCAATTATCAGTTTAGCTGCTGGTTCACCAAAAAAATATGATCAAATCACCCATCACTCCCAAGAAAAAATGAAATAATAAAATGAAGGGAATCCTAATGGAAAGCTTCAACTTGGTCCTTGAAGTGTTGTAGTAGGCTCTCCATGCTCATTACTGTCACATCACCCTTATCTCTAACCCTTACGCTAACCTGAAACCATAAGAGGATGGATCAGAGATTAACTTCTCACTAGAAGACTTCATGGCAGAGTTTAACTTACAACAAAGGACCCTGGGCAGTATAAACAAAAATTACGAAATTACGAAGAAAAAAAATAGGACCTGTCCATTTTGAACTTCCTCCCCACCCACAACTAAAATGTAGTTGTACTGTGCGATCTGAGCTTGTCGTACCTGCAAAAACAAGAGCATTATCAGTAAACAAACACAAGGCTGGTTTGCTTCAGATGTTATTATCTCGGTTCAGCAAAGAAATCGACAATGCTGAAGCCGTATTCATAATGTAAATGAATGGGGTGTTGCCCTCACTATGTGTCATGCAAGAGACACAAAATCCCTAGGCTCATCAGGATGGTGTTGCACAGTGCAGTCAAAATTACTGTATAGAAATAGAATAAAAGAACCATGCACTACTTTTCCTTAACTAGTTTATCTCAAGTTCCAGAATTTGGAAATATTTTGGCATAATCAAGTTGACTGATGATAGGAATTGCATTACATCTTAATTACGTAATTATTATACTAATATATGCAACACTACAGGCTGCAGCATGAACATTGAATCTCCCCTGTGACCAGTGGCGGCAGTGGCGGACCTAAAGAGGCGCAAGGAGGTGCAGCTGCACCTCCCCTCTCCGGAAAATCACTTTGAGAAGCTGGAAATGCCCCTCTGCTACTACCCACCAACTGTTCGATTATTTGCTCCAAAGAAGCTCCAGGCAGCAGCTCCTTTGCGCAGGCTGCAGCGCGCAGGGCTGCTTGGCTTCTTTTTTTTAAGTGATCTGTCCAAAACGCATAGTTTTGGTCCAAGATAAAAAAATAAAAAGAAAGAAAAGGCCACCACTACCCACACCGGCCAACTCCCCAACCACATTCCTTTTTTCTCAATCCTCCTTTGCCTCCATCATCCATTAGCTTTTCTCTTTGTGCTTTTTTTCATTATCATTGATTATCTCTCCCTCTCTGTATTCTTTGATTCAATTGGTAGAAACCCATTTGTTTTAGAGGCAAGAGAAGGGTTGTGAAGTGGGCATAAGCCATGGCAGCTCCAAAACCAGAAGAGATAAGCCATCCACCAATGGACCAGCCCTCCACAATTTGTCTGGAAAATTAATTTCTCTCTCAAATTTCAAAGTTATTTCTCTTTATGCTTTAATTAATTAAGATGGATTGTTTGGTTTTGGTTAATTGATAGAGTTTTTGTTTTGGTTATTTTGTATAGATTTTTTTGAATTTATTTATTTTGTATATATTTTTAGTTTTTAATTAATTAATAAAGATTGTTGTGGTTTGATTAAATGATTAATATGGTGAATTGGTTAATATTTCAATGTGGTGTTTATTTGTATATAATTAACATGGTGAAATGGTTAATGTGATTAATATAGTGTTTTTAGCCTTTTTAAATATTGTTTAAATTATAAAGGTATTTGGTTGTGTTTTTCGTTAAGCTTTTAGGCTTTGAAATATTGCCCCTTCTTTGAAAAATTTCTGGGTCCGCCGCTGCCTGTGACAGTAAACCACATATTTGACGCCCATCATACCACAAATGCGAAATCAAATCCTGCATTTACCCAAGTTATGAATGCTCACCTTTTTCTGAATTGTTTTATCACTTGTGTCAACATCAACATAATAACCAGCCTGATGGATCTGATCCCGTACCTACAAAAATGCAAACGCAGTTTTTATCTACGACTTGAGCTTAAAGATATTGTACTCCATTAAGCATTTTGTACAACTCATAACATCAATAATTAAAAATATATTTTCAGTTCATCAGTTTCCTAAATTATCAACAGAAGACGAACCAAACAAAACAAAACCCTAATCTAACCAAAGAGGGGTTGGGTTGGATAAGTTTCCTTCACCAGTTACCAAGTGAATTTGTGCGTCTGAATAAAGTGTACTTCAGTACCGAAACCTAATATAAAACTAATTAGATTTTGCTTCAAAAACATTTAAAGAAAGTAGCTATGATAGAGAGGTGATGAAATCTGGAGAAAGAGGCAAGACTTTAGCCATAACTCCATGATCTAAATTTTCATTCTCCACAGACAATATTATTTCAGACAGTTTGATAGGTTGTTTGCTAACTGTATCTCAGACACAACTAAAAGTGTCAAAAATAGAACTAAAACAATGTAAGCCACTCTAGCTTGGCAAGCAGTTGGCCACCAAGAGAGAGGCTACTGAAGAAATATGGTGATTGGCTCGCAAGATGAACAACCTGAGACATAAAAAAACTTGATGGCTCATAGCCTTACACGATACACAAGCTACACTCAGGCAAAACAGTCGATCCAAAGAAGGGAAAAATTAAAATTAAAAAAAGAAAGAAAGAAAAACCAACCTGTAGAGCATAAGGCAGGGCTGTGTGCGACACAGGGCAAACAATTGCCTGACGTGGACTAAGCCAGAAGGGCCATTTCCCTTTGTAATGTTCCAACAGTACAGCAAGCATACGCTCAACAGTGTAGAAACTCTGTGGTCTTGTAAAAGAGAGAGAGAGAGAAGAAGAGAAAAGAGAGAAAGGTTTCTTAAGAATTAAGAGATCTGTTACTTTTCATTAATTGACAAATGAATTAATACAATTACATATATATAGCCTTTTGACTATTTACATTTAGCTATTCTAAACCAACCACAGAAAACAAACTAATTACATGAGTAGCAAACGTATAACAGACTAAACTAATAACCAACCAACTTTAGTTATGATATATCATCTTCATCTTTACACCCCCTCAAGCCAAACTTGGAAGAATCAAGGATTCCAAGTGAAAGCTTGGACTGCAGAAACTGGAATCTGTTTTTAGACAAGGCTTTGGTATGGATATCTGCAATTTGAGACTGACTGCACACATACTTAACGTCAACCAGATTTGCAAGCACTAACTCACGAATATAATGATAATCAATCTCGACATGCTTAGTACGAGCATGAAATACAGGATTAGAGGCAAGAGATATAGCAGAGATATTATCACACCAGAGAGTAGGTTTGTGAGAAATAGGAAAACCAAAGTCTTTGAGCACCTTGCAAATCCAAGTAACCTCTGCAGCAGTGTGAGCTAAGGATCTGTACTCAGCTTCAGTAGAGGATCGGGCTACAGTTGATTGTTTCTTGGCACTCCAGCTAACTAAGTTGGTGCCCAGAAAAACACATGAACCACCAGTGGATCTTCGGTCATAAGAACAACCAGCCCAATCGGCATCAGAGTAGGCTGACAGATGCAGTGAGCTTTTCCTAAACAAGAGACCATGAGTAATAGTCCCTTTGAGAAACCGCAATATACGTTTGGCTGCTTGCATGTGAAGAACAGTAGGTGTATGCATAAATTGACAGATTTGATTCACTGCAAAGGAAATGTCAGGTCTTGTCCAAGTTAAGTATTGAAGAGCACCGACAAGGGATCTGTATTCAGTGGGATTAGCAAGTAATTCCCCACTGTGATCTAGCTTGGTAGAGCTAAGTGGAGTGCAACAGGGTTTTGCACCAGTCATATTTGTTTTCTGTAACAGATCAAGCAGATACTTGTTTTGGTGAAGAATCAGAGTATCTTTGGTTCGATGAACTTCTAGACCCAGAAAGTAATGCAAGGGACCTAGATCTTTGACAGGAAATAAAGTGCTCAACTTGGCTATGAACTGATTGCAAATGGTAGCATCAGGACCACTGACCAGAATATCATCAACATAGACAAGAACTATAACCAGAGTTGGAGCATGAAGAACAAATAAAGAAGCATCAGAGGATGATTGACTAAATCCCAGAGATAGAAGAGCTTGAAATAATTTGTCAAACCAAGCTCTAGGAGCTTGTTTAAGGCCGTAGAGAGATTTTCTGAGCTTGCACACATGAGTAGGCCTGCTGGGATCCTGAAAACCAGGAGGTTGAACCATGAATACATCCTCGTTTAAGTCACCATGCAGAAAAGCATTGCTTATGTCCAGTTGATTAAGAAACCAGTTAAATTGGACAGCAAAAGATAACAAGAGTCTGATAGTAACCGGCTTTGCAACTGGACTAAAGGTTTCTGTGTAGTCAAGACCTTCCTTTTGGTGAAATCCCTTAGCAACGAGCCTTGCTTTATATCTCTCAATGGAGCCATCAGGATTCTTTTTAATTCGAAAGACCCACTTGCAGCCAACTACATTTTGAGAGGGTGAAGGAGGAACAAGGGTCCAAGTGCCTGTAGATAAAAGAGCATTGAATTCATTTTGCATTGCTAGTCGCCAATTTTCAAACTTAGATGCTTGAAGATAAGTATTGGGAATGTAATCAGTGGAGGAAGGAAGAGAATGTTTGGTAGCAGTGAATGCTTTGGGCTTATGAATACCATTTTTGGATCTAGTAACCATGGGATGCACATTAGAAACAGGAGGAGGCACAGGGGGATGCGAAAGCTCAGAATGATTTGGAGAGACAGGGTGATGCGTAGGCACAGATGCTGGTGGAGAAATAGAGTGAGGAGGGACAGTGGGTTGAGATGGAGGCATTGAAAAGTGAAGATTAATAGATGAAGATGGAGAAAGAGACTGATCAACAGAGGATGGAACTGAAGGAACATCTTTAAATGGAAAAGTATCCTCATCAAATGTAACATGTCGAGAGACATAAATCCGATTAGTTTCCAAATCCAAGCACCGATAACCTTTGTGTTGTAAACTGTAACCCAAGAAGACACATCTCTTACTTTTCCCATCAAGCTTAGATGAAATGTAGGGCTTTAACCACGGATAACAACTGCACCCAAAAACTTTAAGTTTGGAATAATCTGGAGACTTGCTAAATACCAACTCCCACGGTGATTTAGTATTTCCTGAGATAGGCAGCCTATTTATAAGATAAATGGCAGTGGTAAAAGCTTCAACCCAATAGGAATGAGGAACACTGGATTCAACTAATAAGGTCCGAGCTGTCTCAACAAGATGCCGATGTTTCCTCTCCACACAACCATTTTGTTCTGGTGTGTGTGGACAACTGAGTTGTTGGACAATACCATGAGTATGTAGAAAAACTTTAAACTGTAAACTGGTAAATTCACCCCCAGAATCTGAACGAAGTATCTTGATTTTATTACCAACAATATTCTCAACATAGGCTTTGAAGATTACAAAAGTAGAATACACCTCTGATTTAGTCTTTAAAGGAAAACACCAACTGTACTTGCTAAAGTCATCGACAATGAGAAAATAATATCGAAAACCACTTCCTGAAGTGACAGAAGCTGGTCCCCACAGATCACAATGTAATAGCTCAAGAGACTGAGAGGTAGATGTAGTGGATGAACTAAATGGTAGTTTGTGATTCTTAGCAATAGCACACTTGGAGCAAAAGAAGTCAACAGATGATGTACCCTTAATAGCAAGCTTAGTACTAGATATTATTTTGCGAAAGATAGATGAAGAAGGGTGTCCCAGCCGACTGTGCCAAAGTTTGACTGAACCTTGAGCACTGACGAAAGCATAAGAGGATCCAGAAGATGAAGCAGTAGAAGAACAGTCTAGCAGAGGGTAAAAGCCATCTTTAACGGGACCCTGCAAAAGCGTCCTCCCCGTAGTACGATCCTTTATAACAGATCCATCAGAGTCAAGTGTTAAAGCACAATAGTTATCTTTGAGAAATTGGTAAGCAGATAACAAGTTGTGTTTCATTTTAGGAACATGGAGCACATTACTCAAATGAAATTTAGCATGAGGAGAATGCAAAGAAGAAGAGCCAATGTGATGTATAGAGAGACCATTACCATCACCGACATAAACTTTGTCCTCACCAGTATACGGTGTTGGTGAAGAGATGTTGGCAATATCATTAGTGATGTGAGTTGTGGCGCCAGAATCCAGTAGCCAAGATGGAGAAGGTTTGGAGGTATAGTGTGCACACATGGCTGCAAGTTTTGCAGGAGGAATCTTCCCAGAGAAGTCAGGATTCATGCGATCATAGCAATCAATAGCTTCATGACTAGTAGAGCCACAAGTGGTAAGGGTGGGTGGGGGAATCAGTTAGGATGCCATGGGTTTCCAATGTAACCAAAGTGGAAAAACAAAACAAAAAGCAAGCAACTACACTAGTGCACTATGAAAATTAGATCAATTTTCTTCCAAGTGAATTTTATTATCATTAGCTGCCAAAGGAAGAATAAGCTAGATGCTTATGTGCAATTAGAGTATCAAGTAAAAATACCTCCCAGGGCTTGCCGAACTCAATTAAAGCTTCTTTAAGAGCAGCCTCAGCCTTCTTCCAGGTTGCCAAATCTCCCATGTGGCTTTCTGGCATCTACAACATAAACGTGTAAGGCAGAATAAATATGAATTTCCCCTACTTCATAGACGAGAGATAGATACACACAATTATAACTCATAGCATTATGCAGTACCTGAAACACAGAGACATTATAGGTATACTCGATAAACTCTAAGACACCCATCACTTCATCTTTTACCTGAAACACAGAGACATTAAAGTACTATAAGCAAAACGAAACCGTAAAAATACAAAAACAAAAGTAAAATGTTAGGATCTATGTGAGTAAAGTTTAACTCACTTGGGACTCCCTGCAGAAGATATGAGCGTCATCCTGTACCAAAAAGAACGTCAATAATGCTGGAAACTGGAACTAATACTCTAACTATACAAAACCTACAACATTAACATCATTTAAAGTATCATGGTGGAGAGATTTGGTGGAGACAGGTTATTGAGCCTTGATGGCAGTATTTTGGGTTGTGTGGGGGGAGAGAAATAGAAGAAATTTTGAGAATTTCAAAGGTGATGGGCTAGATGAGTTATGGGATCGAGTTCATTTTTGGGCATCGCTTTGGGCATCTACTTCCTCAGAGTTTAAGGGGATCTTCTTCCAGCTTATTCTTCTAGATTGGAAGGCAGTTGCTTTATAGTGCTATTTGGCTTTGTTCTTTTCCTTGTCTCTGCTTATAGTGGCCCTCTTGGCCACGGTTTCTGTTATATCTGTAATCTGCTTTTGTTTCAATAAAATTTCGTTTCTTTTCAACAAAAACTATATATATCATCTAAAGTAAATGCCAGGAACCCGAAAATATAAACAAAGTATACCTGCTGGAATCTCCTGACACGTGTTAATCCAGTGAGTGCACCACTGGCCTCATTCCGATGTAACACCCCAAAATCAGCCATTCGTAGAGGTAGTTCTTTGCATAAATATCAAACGCACACATAAGTAACAAGTTCAAGTCCTTAACAGCTAAGGATAGTCTATCACAGTTTTACCAAGGTCAAGAAAATACCTCTATAAGAACGGTTCCTATGCTGAAACATTACACAGTGCCCTGGGCAGTTCATTGGCTTCAAGCCAAATTATTGTTTCTCAATCTGCAATGGAACTTGACTTCGTCATATAAAAGGATACAAAATCAAGATAAACTTAGCCCAGTTCATTTACACCGCATAACTATTAGATGATGATCTCAATCAATCATCTGCATTGAATTTCATACTATAATTCCATATTATTTTACTGTTTGAGCAACAGAGCCTTCTTCTTCATGAAATTATCCAATATTTGGTATCATTCATATACACAGAATTAATAATAAATAAATATACATTTTCAAATCTGTGTATTGACCTTATTTTTATGTGTAATGATTATGCACTAATCCTTGTTTTATGGCACTACACAAAATTAAGGCACTTAGCCTTGTTTTATGGCACTACACTAATCCTTGTTTTAAGGCACTAAACCTTGTTTTAGTGCACCACCAACCTAAGCACTAGTGCATGTTTTATGCTCTCTTGAGATGAGCTAAAACAACTCCTATAAATAGATGGAGTGTGTGCAAGTAAAATGAGGATGAGAAGCATTAGTGCATGCTCTCTACGTTGGTGTGTGTGAGACAAGAAGTGTGAGTGCATATCAAAGAGTTGTAGTGAGTTTTACACCCACAAAGAGAGAAACCTCATTCTCCCTAAACACTCTCCTCTAGGCAATTCACCAAGAGCCTTGGTCTTGGGTACGTGGAATCAATGGAGTAACTTTCATAGCCAATCCAGCGACCTTGGAGACGAAGAACGTGTAGAATCTTGTTGGCGTGCTCGTGACGTGGAAGCATCTCGGCGGGCTAGTAATTGCAAGCGGTTTTTCACTTGGAATCTTCCGCAAGGTATGCAGTACCTTATTCCGAATATATATTTACGATAATTAACAATGGTATCAGAGCTTGTATGCTTGTTTTTCGCCATGTTGATTGATGCATGAGAATTTTTTTTTTCTTCCGCAAAAACCACCATGAAAGCATGAACCAAGAAACTTCGTTTTTGTTTGATTGTTTTTTGATGTTTTCTTTCCATGAAGTATGTTCCTCTATGTGATGAGAACTTACCTTTAAATTTTCGTACAAATTAAAGGAGTGGTTTAGGAGAAAATTGAAATCCAAGAGCATGAAAAACAGTTTGTTTTCGAGTTTTTTAGAGCATGTTTGTATGCTTTTAAATTGTTTTTCTATGTTGTTTCTTTGCCTTAGCATATTCTCTGTTGCATGAGCTTTCCAATGATATATCATATGCGTCATTTGGATGCATAACGAAGGAGATAGAGGTCTCCAAAGATGGCCAAATGATCATGAAAATCTGGAAAAATTTTCTGGAAATTTCAGCAAGATGAATAGTGTTCTTCGTGAACAGTGTTCTTTGTGAACACATCCTCTTTGAAGGCGCGTGAGAGCACGTATGTCCTTTGTAGAGCTTCATCTTAGACATATGGAATCCAATCGTGGACTCCTCCCGTCTATTTTCTAAAAATCTTTTGGCTAAGTATCACATGGAATAAATGAATAATTGTTTGTTTATGAAGTTGCAACATAATGACATGTCATTTAGAAACTAAATATGTTATTAAGTTGTTCATATTTAGCATGCCAAAATATGGACTTAGGATTGGTTGAGTTAATTTATGGGTCATACTGGTGGAATTGACTACCCAAAAATGTGTGATGTCTAGGCAAGTTTTTTAAGGAAACACCTTTGGTGTTTAAGAGGAAATGATATTTAAGCGAGTTCATCTCCACCACTACTCCCGAAACTTACCTAGTCACATTTTTTCGGTGGACTTTCATTGGATAACCTATTAAATGGATTCCCAATTTTAAATCTATGAGAGGCCCATGCGCTTTTATGAAACTGCGCAAACTTTTGTTTGGTTGGAAACTTTGTGTTTTCTAAGTAGAAATTTGTTTAAAAGTAATTGAAAATGTTTATTTAGACTTGCTTTTTTGGGTGATGATTATAAGCATAGCAAATTTTCGAGTCCAAATTTGTAAGGAAGGATAATTCTTTTCAATTTATTTTTTGAAACAAATAGAAATGTGCAAAACGCTAATACTAAAGTCAATCCTTGTGTTTTATAGATAATGACCACCAAAAATGTTGTTGCTGACCTAAATAAGGGAGACAAACTTGAGGGTACCAACTATGATATTTGGCATAGGAAAATTCAATATCTTTTGAATGAGCAGGAGTTATTGGAAACATTAACCAATTCAATGATCGAACCTGAGGTTGGGCAAACGGCCCAACATCGCCGTGATCTTGAAGCTTATCAGACTTGGTTCAAAAAGGATCGTTGTGCGCGCTTTACTATGCTAAGCAGCATGCACAATGATCTTATTGGGGGATATGAAAGCTATCCTACTGCCAAGGCTTTATGGGATAAACTAAAGTTTGATTTTGGTGGTACGTCCACCACTCGACTTAGAAGTTTGGTCCTGAAGTTTGAGGTATACCGCAAAAATCCTAAGCACACGATTCATGAGCACTTAAGGGTGCTTTCTAGCATGATACGTGACTTAAAGGCTGCTGGAAATACCCTCACTGATGAGCAGCAAGTGCAGGCAGTCATCAGATCCCTGCCAGATTCATGGGGCTCCATGAAACAAATCATGACACATAATGAGAATATCAAGAACTTTTCTGATATTTCTCGTCATGTTGAGCTAGAATCGGAGCGCCAAGAGGCGACCAATGCTACTGTCCTTTTCACCCAGGGTGGCATGTCTAAGACTAAAGGGTCTAAGCGTAAAGGAAAAGGAAAGACAGATAGGCAGGATGGGGCAAACAAGCTTGCACCAAAGGATGACAACAAAACCAAGCGCCGTCGGGGCAAGCGTGGTGGGAAGAAAGACTTATCCAAAGTCAAATGCTATAACTGTAATAAGAAGGGTCACTTCGCTCGTGATTGTACTGAGCCGAAGAAGGTATCTTTCTTAACTAAACCTTCCCACATATATGTATGTGAACATGTTTTAGTTGCTAATACATCCTCTGGGTGGATTGTAGATACGGGAGCAACCAAACATGTGACTCGAGATCGAGAAGGTTTTTTGGATTATCGACGAATTCCAAAGGGCACCTCTGGTGTGTTCATGGGTGATGGAAGCCATATAGAAGCTTTGGGAGTTGGTTCATATCAACTTCAGATGCGCAATGGGCGCACATTGCTCCTCAATAATGTGCTCTACGTTCCTGGAATTCAGCATAATCTATTTTCAGTTTTAGAGTGTTTGCGTGATGGATATTGTTTTAAGTTTTCTTCTTTTGGTTTGGATGTGTTATTGGATGGTACAATTGTTGGTCATGGTTTTTTAAGGAATAACTTCTTTTATTTGGATTTGAATGATTCCGATTACTCATCTTCTTAAATAGCTTATGCTGATGTACATGTTGATTCTGCAACTTGGCATGCTAGACTAGGACATATAGGACGTGACAGGATGACAAGGTTAGCTAGAGAAGGTCTTTTAGGCTCACTCGCTAAAGTTGACCTACCTATATGTGAATGTTGTCTGGCTGGTAAAGTTATAAGAAAGCCTTTTGGTAAGGCTAAGAGAGCTACTCAACCACTAGAGTTAGTTCACTCGGACATTTGTGGACCTATGAGTGTGAAGGCACGTCATGGCGCCTCTTATTTTCTCACATTTATTGATGATTACACGCGATATGGTTATGTCTATCTGATCGCTCACCGCTATGAAGCTTTGGATTGTTTCAAGCGTTTTATAGCTGAGGTTGAGAATCAGACAGAGAAGAGTTTAAAGGCTCTTCGTACAGACCGCGGACGCGAGTACTTATATGAACAGTTTAAAGAACTATGTGAAAATAAGGGGATACGCAGACAACTTACTGTTCCTTATACACCGCAACAAAATGGTGTTGCGGAGAGAAGGAATAGAACTTTATTAGACATGGTTAGGTCTATGATGGCGCAAGCTAATCTCCCAATTTCGTTTTGGGGAGATGCAATATTAACTGCTGCCTACATTCTTAACCGAGTGCCTTCCCAATCAGTCACTTCAACCCCTTATGAATTATGGAAAGGCGAAAAGCCCAATTTGGGGCATTTGCGCCCTTGGGGATCAGCTGGTTTTGTTCATAATACTTTCCACAAGCATGGAAAGCTTGGCCCTCGAGGTAAAAAACATATCTTCATAAGGTATTGCGATCACTCGAAAGGCTATGTGATGTATGGTGAACATGCTGATGGAGGAATGACTGAAATAGATTCCCGAAATGTGAATTTCATAGAGAATGATTTTCCTAGCATTGGTGACGCCCAAAAGAATCTTGACCTCCATGAGTTGGAAGGAAGTGAAGATATTTCACAATCTTTAAGCGAGGATGGGGAATTGACTCCTAATCCAGTAATCGCTAAAGAAAGTGACAAGGATCTGCTACCTAGTGGGAGTATACCAAAGGATGGTACACCGCTAGAAACTCAAGATTTAATGGTGCGCAAGAGCAAACGAGGAAATATTCCCCGTCGATTTTTTGAAATTGAAGGAGAAACTTTCTTGTGTACTCCAATAGATGAAGAAGAGCCTGCTTCTTATAAGGAAGCGCTATCATCTTTAGCTAGTAAAGAGTAGATGACTGCTATGCAAGATGAGATAAGCTCAATGGACAAAAACAAGGTCTGGGAGTTAGTTGACCTTCCGCCTGGGCGCAAGACCGTTGGAAACAAATGGGTCTTGAAAATCAAACGCAAAGCGGACGGTTCAATTGACAAGTACAAGGCATGTCTTGTGGCGAAAGGCTATACTCAAAGAGAGGGTATAGACTATGATGATACTTTCTCCCCTGTGGTGAGATTTGCATCTATTCGCCTAATCCTAGCTATTGTCGCACAAAAGGATTTGAACCTTTTCCAAATGGATGTTAAGACTGCATTTCTCAATGGAGATCTAGACGAAGAGATCTATATGGATCAACCAATAGGTTTTGAGGTAAAAGGACAAGAGCGCAAAGTTTGCCGTCTCAAACGTTCTATTTATGGCCTCAAACAAGCGTCTAGACAGTGGAACATTAGATTTCATACCTCAATCATCTCCTTTGGTTTTGAGATGGTTGAAGAAGACCACTGTGTGTATCTAAAACGATCCAAGGAAAATGTTCAGATTCTTTCATTGTATGTTGATGACATTCTCATAGCAGGAAATGACATGGATTCCATTGTCGCCACTAAGAAGTGGTTGTCCGCAAAGTTTGAAATGAAGGACATGGGTGAGGCAAATTATGTGCTAGGAGTGAAAATCATAAGAGACCGTTCAAAAGGACTTCTCGGTTTGTCTCAAGAGACTTACATTAAGAAGATACTTGAACGTTTTCGTATGCATCACTACAAACCCATAGACACACCAATGGAAAAAGGATGTGTCTTAACCCTTGACCAATGTCCTAAAAATGATGAGGAAAGAAACCAAATGACCAAAGTTCCTTATGCATCTGCGATAGGAAGTCTAATGTACGCTATGTTGTGTACACGGCCAAACATCTGTCATGCAGTTGGTATGGTGAGCCGTTATCAAAGTAATCCTGGACCTGCTCATTGGAAAGCAGTAAAGAGAATTTTTCGATATCTGCAAGGTACCGCTGATCTTGTCTTATGCTACCATGGTGGCGATTTGAGACTTAGAGGTTACAGCGATGCAGATTGGGCCAATGATAGAGATGAACGCAAATCCACCTCTGGTTATGCTTTTATACTTGGAGGTGGAGCTATCTCTTGGTGTAGCAAGAAACAGTCTTGCATAGCCCTATCCACAATGGAGTCGGAATATGTTGCTTGCTCAGCAGCAGTTCAGGAAGCTGTTTGGTTAAGAAGATTCTTGCAACGACTAAACTATACAGCCAAAACATGTGAGGCAGTACTTGTTTACTCAGATAGTACATCTGCTTTGGCATATGTAAAGGATCCGAAATACCATGGAAAATCCAAACACATAGATGTCAGATATCATTATATCAGACAGAGGGTAGCACAAGGAGAGGTTATATTAAAGCATATCTCAAGTGGCAATATGGTTGCTGATCCTCTCACTAAACCCATGGCTAGAGATGTGTTCCTTTCTCATATTAGGAGTATGGGACTACGAAGGTTTTAATATACCTATTTTGTAATTGACTTTATTATTAATGCAATGTTAATCGTTTTTTCCATGGTACTTGTTCTAGAATGATTAATATGGTTTTTTGCACAAAGATTTGTCACCAGGCTTGAGTCAGCCCACTCACATGGGAGATTCACCTTGGCGCTGAGATAGCGAGCAAGATGAGACATTTGTGTTATGTTCTAAAAATGCTTAGACAACATATTATGACATATATGTATATCTGCGCCTAAGTAGGCAGCAAGATAAAACACTTCTCTAAATGTCGCCTTAGTTGGAGCTAAGATGAGACCTTGAAAAAGGAAAGAGGTCGATCATAGAAAATTGCCATAAAATCTATGAAGCCTGTATTGAGCCGAATGTGAGATTCCAGACAGGCGCCGAGAGGGTGACTAAGACTAGAACTCAAGTTAGACATTCGTGTAATGTCTAGACTAAGATTCGTATGACGTATGTCCAATTCTTGGACAAGTGACATGCTCGTTTTATGAGAATACGTCATAGCATACATTTCATACTGTATGTGCTAGATGCGATCGACAGTGGGAGTGATGAATGAATCCCTGCTTCATCACTATGTGAGTCACTTGGATCATTAATTCAGATCCTTAAAAAATGTACCCTTAGTTGACTTTAGCCTATGTCATGAAGAGGATGCTTGATGTTGCTACTTTAGCTTGTTTTCCTAGGATCAATTATAAGGTCTCAAGGGGCATGTCTAAGAAAGCAGTTACGTCTAGTTGGATTGATATGAGCACTTAAGGAAGACTGTTCGACAATACACCATGTTTTTGTGACTCATAGCTGGCCAGCGTCTATGTCATATTTGTTGTTGACATGTCATGAGTACAAAACATATTTGGGGTGTAGCACTGCTTTTATGAGGGGTTAAGAGTGCTAATACCGGTGTAGTCTGAATAAGTCTGGGGTATGTACGAGATGATTTCAAATGATGCACTTTTATTAGTTTGGTGATGACTTAATAAAATATGCTCTTGTAGCTGTACGTTTTTCCTCGCAAGGTCGCACGACCCATTTCCTGTATGAGAAGAAGAGTGTATACAAGAGGTTTAGGATGATTATGAGGTTATCACACCCTATGTGGGTGAGTGGGAAATGTAATGATTATGCACTAATCCTTGTTTTATGGCACTACACAAAATTAAGGCACTTAGCCTTGTTTTATGGCACTACACTAATCCTTGTTTTAAGGCACTAAACCTTGTTTTAGTGCACCACCAACCTAAGCACTAGTGCATGTTTTATGCTCTCTTGAGATGAGCTAAAACAACTCTTATAAATAGATGGAGTGTGTGCAAGTAAAATGAGGATGAGAAGCATTAGTGCATGCTCTCTACGTTGGTGTGTGTGAGACAAGAAGTGTGAGTGCATATCAAAGAGTTGTAGTGAGTTTTACACCCACAAAGAGAGAAACCTCATATCTCCCTAAACACTCTCCTCTAGGCAATTCACCAAGAGCCTTGGTCTTGGGTACGTGGAATTAATGGAGTAACTTTCATAGCCAATCCAACGACCTTGGAGACGAAGAACGTGTAGAATCTTGTTGGCGTGCTCGTGACGTGGAAGCATCTCGGCGGGCTAGTAATTGCAAGCGGTTTTTCACTTGGAATCTTCCGCAAGGTATGCAGTACCTTATTCCGAATATATATTTACGATAATTAACATTATGTTTATCCATCAATCTGTCTTCCCAGTACTTGATCCCTCACAGTAAGATTACTTTTAAGCATACAGTTGCTTCAACATAAACAAACGCAATGGTATCAAGTCTTCATATCAAAACTAACCTCCACCGAAAACATATTGTCTTTGTATTTTTCAGCATGACCAGATGTTTCCCAGTGTTTCATATTGTACAAGTTTGGTGATATAACCTACCAAAGCAAAGAAAACAATGAGCATTTTATTTAAGATTAAAAGGGTGATGCAACAACTGAACACTGACCACCAACCTCTTCATATCCCCTCTCTCTATACTGCTTCTTTATGAACTCCATTAATTTATTATAAATCCGAGCCCCTTTAGGGAGGAAGAAGCAACTTCCTGGGCTGCAATTGACGAGCGGAAATAATCAAATGAAAATCGTTCACTCTTGGTCACTTAAAAAAATTAAGATATATGAACTCAATACATACCTAACTGGGTCGAAAAAGAAAAGCTCCTGATTTTTACCCAACACTCTGTGGTCATATTTTTTTGCTTCTTCTAGCCTGTGGATATGTTCCTGCAGAAAAAAGGTATGTGTTTGTAAGAAAATCAAGTAATTTATAAGTATAATAATCTGACCATTACAAATTTACATGTTAACTTATGTTAAAGAGGGTATGAAAAGTTCAAGTCCTCGACATCATTGCTTTAATAAAATTACACCAACTTGTATTGTTTGAAACCATTGCACTTCAAACACCACCATTTATTTTCAGTTAATATATCTCACAAACACACCCCAACAGCTAAGAACTATGAAGATAGGTGTCCACTTTCTATCAAATGTCGTGAGAGAACAGAACCACTTCTAACTGTGACATATATACAACTAGAGCCTCAGATTCATGTGCGTGTGTGTGTGTGTGTGTTTTTAAAGTGGTTCATGTTTAACAGATGACATCAAATATTTTCAGTACCAATTCTCCAAGGGATTTGGTTATTTTTATGAGTTAGCACTGAATTTTTTTTTTATACCCAGAAATCCACCAATCCGTAAAGGGAACAGCTATGGACACTTTTCCTTTTGATATCAATTAAAGGAATCAGTGCAACAATTTGTACAAGGAACTTTAACAAACACTCAGAAACACAGCCGTAGTAGCTGATACAAGAAAGAAGATAAGAAAAACCAAAACCGAAGTTATGGAATGTCAAAAACATAATGTCACCTGCAAGCGTTTTTTATCAGGATAAGATATTCCATAAACTCTCTGTAAACTTTCACGATCCTTGTTCCCCCTCCAGTAGGCTGCAGAAGCCTGGGATTGCAAATTCATGAGTTAAATACAGACACTCAATGCATTAATAACAAGATGAAAGAAAATCTTACAAACTACGGCTCTAACACACATAGAATGCATACCTTCAAACATTTAAATGCTTTGACAAATGATGTATTTGGTATATGGGGTCCACGACACAAGTCAACCAAAGGGCCACATCTATATACAGTTATAGTTTTGTCCGCTGGAAGACCATTGATGATTTCAACCTAAGCAAAAACAAATCTTAAATCAATTTTGAATGCATGCATGAGAAGTAGTTTTAAAAAGAAAATCATTCTATTGATTAGAAACTACACTAAGCACCTTTCCTTACCTTGAATTTATTATCACAGAACATCTCAAGGGCTCGTTCCCTTGATACTTCAATGCGTTCAAAAGGTTGTTTCCCCTGGGGAAATATATTACAACTAACCAGTCAAGGATTCATAATAAGAAATGAAGGAGCAACAGTTTCCTCTCCATACAACAAGTTTACATGAATTCTATTACAAGAAAACAAACAATACCTTAACAGCCTTCTCTGTCCATGATTCGATTTGCTTAAAGTGTTCATCATTCAAGCCAAAATCTCCATAAAATGCATCATAGTAGAAACCCTGCGATTGAATTCAATCATTCCATAAGGGAACCAAATGAGAAACTACAAAAACACATAGCAAAAACCGCGAAATATATTTTAGAAGACCATAAAAAGAAAACATCTTCTCAAAACTGGGATCACAAAGCTTGAACTGTCCTAGTAGTTGAATTGCACGCGAAGGAAACCACATACGCAAACAAAATTCCAGGCAACACATTGATCAACCAAAGAAGGGGACAAAATATATAGAAAACATATAAAATATTACATTTAAATTAACAACTATTATTTAAAAACCTCTTTGCTAGTGGCACACATATCGTGTCTTGTTTCAATTCTGGCACATGGACCGATGCAGAGTTTGCATCCATACTCCACCTCAAGTGCCTGCACGGTATGGAAACTTGTTATGCATCCGATCCAAATCAAATCAATACAGTAAACCAAAACCAAACCAAAAATCTGGGTAATAACTCTTGGTACCTACCTGTCCAAGAATGTGGGAGCTAGAATGCCAGAAAGTGTGGCGTACATCCTCATTGTTGTCGAATGAGTCCATTGTCAAGAGCCTCAGCTCAGCATCGCCCTCCAAAGGCATGTTCATGTCCCATAGAACCCCATTGACCTCAGAAATCAAAGCGTTGGAAGCGAGACTATTTGAAATCTCACTTGCAATTTCAAATGGGGAAGTTATCCACTTCTTGCCCTCCTTCACCTACCCGTCCGACAATGTAATCCTAAAAAATCCTCACTTTAGGAGTTGCTTGGTACTCACGTTAAAGGGTTTAAGGTTTAGGGTTTACCTGATAGGATCGAAAGAAGGGAAAGACTGTCGAGCAGCACGTTGCTCTGCCTGGATGGACTCAAAGAGTTCAATGCGTTTGGGAATGACAGCCTCAAGGTAGGCTTCCTCTTTGGCCGCCTGGACCACCATTGTCGTTCACCTTTGCTTGAGTGGGAGGAGGAGCAGAGAGATGCCTAGCGGGTCCTTCACCTACAGAATGAGATATCAGAAATTGTTCATGTTTGACTCATACGGCATCGATACGTATCCGATACGGCATCATTACGTAATCGATACTCCATCGATAGATACCCTCGCGATACGGTCCGATACGTCAAGGGGTAATTTTGACGGCAACCAAAAGAGAAGAGGAAGAATGAAGAATAAAAGAGCTTACTTGCGCTTGCAGCTACTGCGAATCTTCAGTTGCAGAGAAGAAGACGCGGCTAACTAGTGAAGAAGATGACGTTCGGTGCCCTAATTACAATACGCACGGTTTTAGTTGCATGTTTTACCTTTTTAAGTTTGATGCATTCATTTGGGCCCAGCCCAATAACTGAAACAAGTCATTGACGTATAATTAATATTCCAGAAAATCAGGCATCATTACCCCAAAAGAAACCAAGCAGCAGATTTATAAAGCGTGAAGTATATAGGCACTAAAGCTTGCACCATGTTTAAACCATTCCTCTGTGCAACTCACATATGAATAGCCAAAAAGCAGAGCGAGTCAATCACATGTTCCTGCAGTGCAGACTTGTATGCTGAACAAGTTTTTCGTCTAATTAGTTATCCGATTGAAGTCAAACCGCTTCTTTCAGGGACAGAGCTAGAATTGCAAGTCTGGGAGTCCAATATATAAAATACTAGTATAAATATTACATAAATATTCAAATATTACATGTTAAAACTAAACATAGTTGCCCTAACTTATTCACGTATAATAATACTATTTATATTAACATGTAAATGTCAACGGCAAATGTATCTTTACAGATCCAATTAACAGTGTGTCTTTGGAAAGAACTTATCTTCTTTTACCAATTATTAGAGTAATTCAAATATGTATGCTATAGTGATTAGAAGATAGAAACACCATTTTCGACTGTTTTTTAGGTCCCCTATGGAGGAAATTCAAAACATTTTTCCAAAGTTCATTTGAATATTAAACATGCATTTAATCAAATTAATCGCAGCGGAAGTCTAAGGTGGTTGTTTAAATTCAAAAACAAAACTTCTTCCAAGTATCTTAAGCCATGAACATTGATATGTTTTTCATAAATGAAAATTCAAGAGAAAGGATAAGATCTAATTACCCTTGAAGCAATTATATGAACCAATTTGTGTTTGGTCTTCTCTTGATGATTTCCTCTTTGTTGATCTCCTCTTTGATCTTTGATCTTTGCTCCTTGATCTTTCTCCTCCATGTGAGCCACAAAAGTATATGGCCTCTAAGTCTCCACACTAATGGAACCTTGAGATGAGAAGAAGTATCTTGAGAATACTTGGATGCTAGTGCAAGATTCTCAAGATTGGTTTCAATCTAAACCACTTTGAAAGATGAAAGTGTTTCACTCTTGAAAACTCTCTTTTTCTCTCTTTGATCTCCCAAACCCATTTGGTTGATGTTGGATTGTGTTTTTGTGTTAATGAGCTTATGGAAACAATTCCCATACATACTTACTTAAGCATTTTCGGCCAAAACCCATTGGGCTTCCAAAATTGGGCTTATGACACTTAAATCATAATATTTAGGTGTCTTAAGCCCTTGGGCTTGATACCCAACCATTTGGGCTTCCCGTTAACTATTACCGAGGCCCAAATACGTTTTTACACGTAGTAAATCATCAACATCAAATCAATCAAATTGATTTCCTCATTCTCATTTTTATTACTCAAAGTTAACCATTTAAGGTGTGCGATCCATTAGGTTCTAATTAGCAAGGCAGTGGGAAAATATAAGAACTCTTTCTAACCAACTGGAATTAAAACCCCTTTTTAATTATTCCTTTATTTGGATCGATCACAATCAATCCTAGGACTTCCACAAGCCAAGAGTGACATCTAGCAGTGAGATCAGCACTTGGGAGCTCATCGTCTACCGAACTGCAAGGTGATCTTGGCAAAGGTTGTTGAGCCCCTTTGCCGTTGTGCTGTACCGAATGTTATGGGTCTCTCTCTAGCTCTCCTTGGCCCTGGTGGTGCCCTCTTGTCGGTGGGTTGTATCGTCAGAACGTTTCACGCGGTGATGCTTGTTTCGCTGCCAATGTGTTCCTACTGATCAGTATGACTACTTAGGTATCAGTTGGAAATACTCAGAGTCCCTCTTTTCTTCGATGCCATGTTCCGTATGGGTGTTACGAATTTTATCCTTAGGGTCAAAAGCGTGCATACGAGAATCATTGAGCTTGATGTTAATTTTGATTAGCTTTTCTTGATGAGCCTTCATGATATGCCGAAGTTCGGAATAAACTCGACCATGGTAAAATTGGTCTTCGAGAGGGAGCACGATTAACTGCCGCAAAAGAGCAGTTTCGGCAATTGCCAAGCCCTTGCCCCTAGTGCATTGGTTAGGGTTGTGCACGCTTTGGAGGGAGTGTTCTTGCTGAACTTGCATGGTTTGTTCAAGGCCTTGCTCAAGATGGCAGAATAGGATTGTTGCCTCTGAGTATTATTCAGCATAGTCAAGAGGATGTTGTTGTGCTTTTGCATTTTGGCCATGTTTTGGCGCAAGGTCTCTAGTTGAGCTTGCAGATTTGCTTCGACAGTTAGTGGCCGGGTGGTGATGTAATGTCGCTAGGAAGTTGAAAAGTAGATGTTGCAATTGAGAGAGAGAGAGAGAGAGAGAGAGAGAGAGAGAGAGAGAGCTAAAATGTTTCTAGGTTTTTCAGCAATTTTTCAAAACTAAAAATACCTTGGTACTCTAACACTCTTAACTTCTTCGTTACATCTGTGATTCCCAATCTGTGCGCGAGATCAAGCCCGACGTCATGGTGCAAAAGAACTTCCCAAAACTAGTGTCAAACAAATATGGCTCGAAAATCTAGTTCTTGAAAAATAAATGCATTGAGATTAAAGCCTTATGATTTCAAAATACATTCAAAGGTAGGATTAATTGTTTTATTAGTCCCTGAACTTAGACCCGATTTGCATATGAGTACCTCAATTTCCAAAATGGTTCTCGTGGTCCTTTAACTTTAGCTTCGTTTGGACAACTAGTTCCACTGTTACTTCTGTCAAATTTTTTGTTAAATTCAAGGGCAAAATGGTATTTTTGTATCAAAATTGATTAAAATATGATTAAAAAATTAAAAAATTAAAAAAAAAAATTTATTAATTTTTTTTTTGTTTTAATATAAAAATACTATTTTGCCCCTGCATTTAACAGAAAAAGTTAACAAAATTGACGGCAAGACCAATTGTACTAACGAAAGTGAAGTTGAAGGACCACAGGAACCATTGTAGAAATTGAGATACTCAAATGCAAATCGGGTCTAAGTTCAGGGACTAATAAAACAATTAACCCTTCAAAGGTATGCTGGTTTAGGAAAAAATTAAATTCCAACACCACATGTAGATTGGACCTAGTGAAGCTTTAATGAACCATATACTAAATTTTATTTCAAATAGTTAAACTAAACATTATTTTCTTGTCAAACTAAAAATCGTTCTCAACATTTTCCTCAAAACAAAAAACAAAAAATACAATTGTTGCAGAAAGTCGTGCGCAATTCTTCAAAATCCAACGATTCTCCTTATTCAGAAAAATACATAAAATTGAAGATCAATGGTTATGGTAATCATCAATTGCTAGTGGGGAGGTTGAAAAGGAAAAGTCTACTTTGATTCATTTGGAAGTTTGAGGACTCAAACGAGGACTTTGATTCACTACAAGAAAACATGCTTTAGTTGACACTTCATAGTTGACGTTTTTTTCAAAACCATCAACTATCCTACGAAGCTTTGACGGTTTTTTAAAAGCGTCAACTACTTAGCAAGTTTACTTGACGTTTTACAAAAAACATCAACTATACATCACTTTTCGTGACATTTTATAAAGAGCGTCAACTTTCTTTCACTTTCCCTGACATTTTATAAAGAATGTCAATTAAAACCCCTTTATACCTGACACTTCCTAAAATATCCTAAGGAAAATAAGCGGGCTAGTTCGCGGGTCTTCATTTCGCTCAAAATTTATCCATGTGTTTCGCCCTATATTCAATTCCTATTTCCTCTTCGATAAGCCATTTTCCTTCATTCCAAAACCAAAAATATCAGAGTCTGGTTTTCCACTCTTTCTTCATTTCTTAAATTGGAAACAGAAATCCAAAGAGAAAAAAGTTGGAAATCTCAAAATTCGTGTTTGGGTAGGGTTCTCCTTTCTCCTCTCTCCTTACATCGTTTCCCTCTCTCATCTGCACAACTAGACTTCTCCATTTTCAGATCTGGTGAGACCCGCATGCTTTTCTCTTCCTTATTTTCTTTGCTTCCCCTTTTTCTGTTAACCTAGACCTCTCTATTTCATGTATAGATGCTTTTCAAATTTTTGTTTCGAATGACATCAAGAAGTTCTCTTCTTCTAGCTCTCCAGTATTTTCCTAGTTCAAAGAAGCTCCAATCGCTTCCAGGAACGACATTGCCCTCTGCCATAAAATAATTTTAATTATTTAGGCTTCGATTTTTCTAATTTCTATTTTCATTTTTAGGTTTTAATTTCTTACTGTGATCTGTACAGGTTTTCATATTTTTAATTTCTCTTTGGACCAAGAATTTGTAGACAAGATGATGATTTCATATGATCTTGTCAGCTTCTTCTCATGGTACTCATCTTGCAGCTCAGGTTTCTTCTCCTTCTATTGTAGATTGTTTTGCATTTCTAAATTTTCTAGTTTAATTGATGAACTGAGTTTTCCTAAGTGATGTTGTCATACCTACAAGAAATTTATAAAATCATTAGTCTTGGCGTGGATTTCTCCTTCATTTTTGTATGGCAACTTTTGCTTCTATAAAATTTCTGTTGGGTTTCATTTATAATATTTTTTGTTCTACTCCGTAGTGTACTAAATGCTTGTGCAGGTTGCCTCTATTTGGGGTTTTAATGAAAGTTACTTTACGATTAAAAAAAGTAAAAAAAGAAATGCTTGTGTAGGTTCATATTCAGTAAAAATGATATTAGATGTGCCATCAATATCGATTTGGGTTAGGCATGTTTAAAGGTACTTGGGGTTTGTTATGTAACTTTTGTCATAATGGCATTATACATGTTGCGTGTAACTCCTCGTGAAGATGGGCCAGATATCCCTTACATATTTTTAGACTTTTTAGCATTGTGATCCAATCTTCAGTAGCTAGTTTTTACTAGCTATTTTGGTTTGAGTTTTATGATTATCTTTTGAGTTTTAGGTTTCAATCTTGGTCTTATTTGTGCAGGATTTCACTTTCTAATTTCTGTTTAGATACATTTGCAGACAAGGTGAGGATTCTATACATTAGTTTTATACTTAGTTGCTGATGTAGTTTAAATTTTTGAGAGCTGCATTCATCTTATCTTGTCTCCATCCTTGCCCATAGTCATATATGCAATAGTTTTCCAGATTTTCCCAAAATCAAGTACCGTTAGTGAATATATGATCAGGAAACCTGTACAAAGTGGCTGTGGAGAAAAAGTGCTCACCTCTGAATTTCAGTTCTTTCTTTCTTTCTTTCTTCTCAGTCTTCTCTATGTTTGTATGTGTTTCGGTCAACATCTTGTTTGTGCATGTTATAATACTGATTTGTTGTTGCTCTGATTTAGTGCAGTGCAGATGAAAAGAAAATGGGTTATTTTGCTAACATTTCAGATGGTGCGTAGCCTTTGCCATAGGTAGTTTTATTATTAAAGATTTGAGCTTTCTAATTTATATTTGGAGTTTAACCTTTCATTCTTGGGCTGTGATTTTTGAAGTTTTTAGTTTTTCAAGTTCTATTTGGACAATACATTTGCATCCAAGGTAAACATTTTATATGACTTTTACTAGTCGCTGATTTTATCATTAGTTTCATTGTTGAACTTATTAGGCTACCATTCAATGGTTTTTATAATAGGAGTTGTTTGGTTTATATTGTCTTTGTTATATAAGAACCTTCATATATTGTCTTTGTCACCAATCAGTCCCTGTAACTTCTGACAAGTTTTGGTTTCTTACAAAGGATATGCATTTTCACTGCCATATCCTTTTAGTAATAAGGGAAATTATGTTATAAGGTAGTTCAAAATCGTGTTATTGGTTGCCATGAATTTTGCACCATTATCATTTGCCTTTTGTTTTTCTCTCTTTAGTTCTGCTGGAATTTATCAAGAAAGCACTAACTTTCTTTATTTTCATTATTTTTTTTGTCAATACTTATTTTCATTATTTTTTTTTTAATAGAATAAACGTTTGATTTAATGTATCTTTCATGTATAATACTCTTTGTGATACATTACAGTTATGCTTCAACTTCCAAAAAAAGCTCTTGACTGTGGACATTGTGATGTAGTTTAAGTCAATTAGTACAATGGATGGGAGTGAAGGTAGAAGAGTTGGGGGTAGAAATATATCCAGGCTTTGCAACTAGTTAGGTACTCCTGTTAATTTTCTCTTGTTGTTTCTCAACGTACGTACTGTTGCATAAATTTACAACTGATCTTATTTGTCAGGTATTATATGATTCAAACGACATGTTTATTGGCATTGGAACAAATGATATGGCAGTTGCAAAAGATGGTTCAAAGAAGGCAAATTTCCAACATAGCATAGAACTGTTTCTCGTTTGGTTTGCCTCTTCTTCTATGCTTTGTATCTCTCGCCCTATATGCTGATAAAACCTCATTCCAAAGAAAATTCCATTTAGAGATTTAGTTCGGATTTTATTACTTTTGATTTTTTGTTCTAATAACTTAGGATTTTATTACTCTAGTTTTTTCACAGGTTTTAGATAACGAGGATGATGAAGTGGGAGTCAGCAGAACAGCAAGTGCGACTCTGCTATCTATCTTAAAACTTCATCAAACCAAAAAGTAGGTAAAATTTGTTTTCATCCCTTTCAAGTTTGTTATGGTGCTTTTAACAATTTGTCAAGTTTATTGAAGATTCCTTTGCCGACAATGAAAAGGGTGTGTCTTCTTTACCAACAACATCAAATATGGCATGGCATGCCAAATTCGTTTCAAGGTTTATAGGTCAGTGGGTCTCACGTGTGGGTGTGTACTCAATATCATTTCATATTTCAATTGTTCAACCACTCAAACAATTGAAAGCTTTTAGAAAGATTTTTGGAAGATTAAATTATAACTATGTCATGTTTAGTTGAGCACGCTTTGGGCTGCTATGATTGAAAATGTAAATTTTCAGCTGTTCTTGCTTTTCCCCTGTATTTTCATATGATGTTTTGGGCTGCTATGATTCCTATTTTACACCTTTTTGTCTTAGGAAATTAGCCTTGGTTCAATTATCAGTTTAGCTGCTGGTTCACCAAAAAAATATGATCAAATCACCCATCACTCCCAAGAAAAAATGAAATAATAAAATGAAGGGAATCCTAATGGAAAGCTTCAACTTGGTCCTTGAAGTGTTGTAGTAGGCTCTCCATGCTCATTACTGTCACATCACCCTTATCTCTAACCCTTACGCTAACCTGAAACCATAAGAGGATGGATCAGAGATTAACTTCTCACTAGAAGACTTCATGGCAGAGTTTAACTTACAACAAAGGACCCTGGGCAGTATAAACAAAAATTACGAAATTACGAAGAAAAAAAATAGGACCTGTCCATTTTGAACTTCCTCCCCACCCACAACTAAAATGTAGTTGTACTGTGCGATCTGAGCTTGTCGTACCTGCAAAAACAAGAGCATTATCAGTAAACAAACACAAGGCTGGTTTGCTTCAGATGTTATTATCTCGGTTCAGCAAAGAAATCGACAATGCTGAAGCCGTATTCATAATGTAAATGAATGGGGTGTTGCCCTCACTATGTGTCATGCAAGAGACACAAAATCCCTAGGCTCATCAGGATGGTGTTGCACAGTGCAGTCAAAATTACTGTATAGAAATAGAATAAAAGAACCATGCACTACTTTTCCTTAACTAGTTTATCTCAAGTTCCAGAATTTGGAAATATTTTGGCATAATCAAGTTGACTGATGATAGGAATTGCATTACATCTTAATTACGTAATTATTATACTAATATATGCAACACTACAGGCTGCAGCATGAACATTGAATCTCCCCTGTGACCAGTGGCGGCAGTGGCGGACCTAAAGAGGCGCAAGGAGGTGCAGCTGCACCTCCCCTCTCCGGAAAATCACTTTGAGAAGCTGGAAATGCCCCTCTGCTACTACCCACCAACTGTTCGATTATTTGCTCCAAAGAAGCTCCAGGCAGCAGCTCCTTTGCGCAGGCTGCAGCGCGCAGGGCTGCTTGGCTTCTTTTTTTTAAGTGATCTGTCCAAAACGCATAGTTTTGGTCCAAGATAAAAAAATAAAAAGAAAGAAAAGGCCACCACTACCCACACCGGCCAACTCCCCAACCACATTCCTTTTTTCTCAATCCTCCTTTGCCTCCATCATCCATTAGCTTTTCTCTTTGTGCTTTTTTTCATTATCATTGATTATCTCTCCCTCTCTGTATTCTTTGATTCAATTGGTAGAAACCCATTTGTTTTAGAGGCAAGAGAAGGGTTGTGAAGTGGGCATAAGCCATGGCAGCTCCAAAACCAGAAGAGATAAGCCATCCACCAATGGACCAGCCCTCCACAATTTGTCTGGAAAATTAATTTCTCTCTCAAATTTCAAAGTTATTTCTCTTTATGCTTTAATTAATTAAGATGGATTGTTTGGTTTTGGTTAATTGATAGAGTTTTTGTTTTGGTTATTTTGTATAGATTTTTTTGAATTTATTTATTTTGTATATATTTTTAGTTTTTAATTAATTAATAAAGATTGTTGTGGTTTGATTAAATGATTAATATGGTGAATTGGTTAATATTTCAATGTGGTGTTTATTTGTATATAATTAACATGGTGAAATGGTTAATGTGATTAATATAGTGTTTTTAGCCTTTTTAAATATTGTTTAAATTATCAAGGTATTTGGTTGTGTTTTTCGTTAAGCTTTTAGGCTTTGAAATATTGCCCCTTCTTTGAAAAATTTCTGGGTCCGCCGCTGCCTGTGACAGTAAACCACATATTTGACGCCCATCATACCACAAATGCGAAATCAAATCCTGCATTTACCCAAGTTATGAATGCTCACCTTTTTCTGAATTGTTTTATCACTTGTGTCAACATCAACATAATAACCAGCCTGATGGATCTGATCCCGTACCTACAAAAATGCAAACGCAGTTTTTATCTACGACTTGAGCTTAAAGATATTGTACTCCATTAAGCATTTTGTACAACTCATAACATCAATAATTAAAAATATATTTTCAGTTCATCAGTTTCCTAAATTATCAACAGAAGACGAACCAAACAAAACAAAACCCTAATCTAACCAAAGAGGGGTTGGGTTGGATAAGTTTCCTTCACCAGTTACCAAGTGAATTTGTGCGTCTGAATAAAGTGTACTTCAGTACCGAAACCTAATATAAAACTAATTAGATTTTGCTTCAAAAACATTTAAAGAAAGTAGCTATGATAGAGAGGTGATGAAATCTGGAGAAAGAGGCAAGACTTTAGCCATAACTCCATGATCTAAATTTTCATTCTCCACAGACAATATTATTTCAGACAGTTTGATAGGTTGTTTGCTAACTGTATCTCAGACACAACTAAAAGTGTCAAAAATAGAACTAAAACAATGTAAGCCACTCTAGCTTGGCAAGCAGTTGGCCACCAAGAGAGAGGCTACTGAAGAAATATGGTGATTGGCTCGCAAGATGAACAACCTGAGACATAAAAAAACTTGATGGCTCATAGCCTTACACGATACACAAGCTACACTCAGGCAAAACAGTCGATCCAAAGAAGGGAAAAATTAAAATTAAAAAAAGAAAGAAAGAAAAACCAACCTGTAGAGCATAAGGCAGGGCTGTGTGCGACACAGGGCAAACAATTGCCTGACGTGGACTAAGCCAGAAGGGCCATTTCCCTTTGTAATGTTCCAACAGTACAGCAAGCATACGCTCAACAGTGTAGAAACTCTGTGGTCTTGTAAAAGAGAGAGAGAGAGAAGAAGAGAAAAGAGAGAAAGGTTTCTTAAGAATTAAGAGATCTGTTACTTTTCATTAATTGACAAATGAATTAATACAATTACATATATATAGCCTTTTGACTATTTACATTTAGCTATTCTAAACCAACCACAGAAAACAAACTAATTACATGAGTAGCAAACGTATAACAGACTAAACTAATAACCAACCAACTTTAGTTATGATATATCATCTTCATCTTTACACCCCCTCAAGCCAAACTTGGAAGAATCAAGGATTCCAAGTGAAAGCTTGGACTGCAGAAACTGGAATCTGTTTTTAGACAAGGCTTTGGTATGGATATCTGCAATTTGAGACTGACTGCACACATACTTAACGTCAACCAGATTTGCAAGCACTAACTCACGAATATAATGATAATCAATCTCGACATGCTTAGTACGAGCATGAAATACAGGATTAGAGGCAAGAGATATAGCAGAGATATTATCACACCAGAGAGTAGGTTTGTGAGAAATAGGAAAACCAAAGTCTTTGAGCACCTTGCAAATCCAAGTAACCTCTGCAGCAGTGTGAGCTAAGGATCTGTACTCAGCTTCAGTAGAGGATCGGGCTACAGTTGATTGTTTCTTGGCACTCCAGCTAACTAAGTTGGTGCCCAGAAAAACACATGAACCACCAGTGGATCTTCGGTCATAAGAACAACCAGCCCAATCGGCATCAGAGTAGGCTGACAGATGCAGTGAGCTTTTCCTAAACAAGAGACCATGAGTAATAGTCCCTTTGAGAAACCGCAATATACGTTTGGCTGCTTGCATGTGAAGAACAGTAGGTGTATGCATAAATTGACAGATTTGATTCACTGCAAAGGAAATGTCAGGTCTTGTCCAAGTTAAGTATTGAAGAGCACCGACAAGGGATCTGTATTCAGTGGGATTAGCAAGTAATTCCCCACTGTGATCTAGCTTGGTAGAGCTAAGTGGAGTGCAACAGGGTTTTGCACCAGTCATATTTGTTTTCTGTAACAGATCAAGCAGATACTTGTTTTGGTGAAGAATCAGAGTATCTTTGGTTCGATGAACTTCTAGACCCAGAAAGTAATGCAAGGGACCTAGATCTTTGACAGGAAATAAAGTGCTCAACTTGGCTATGAACTGATTGCAAATGGTAGCATCAGGACCACTGACCAGAATATCATCAACATAGACAAGAACTATAACCAGAGTTGGAGCATGAAGAACAAATAAAGAAGCATCAGAGGATGATTGACTAAATCCCAGAGATAGAAGAGCTTGAAATAATTTGTCAAACCAAGCTCTAGGAGCTTGTTTAAGGCCGTAGAGAGATTTTCTGAGCTTGCACACATGAGTAGGCCTGCTGGGATCCTGAAAACCAGGAGGTTGAACCATGAATACATCCTCGTTTAAGTCACCATGCAGAAAAGCATTGCTTATGTCCAGTTGATTAAGAAACCAGTTAAATTGGACAGCAAAAGATAACAAGAGTCTGATAGTAACCGGCTTTGCAACTGGACTAAAGGTTTCTGTGTAGTCAAGACCTTCCTTTTGGTGAAATCCCTTAGCAACGAGCCTTGCTTTATATCTCTCAATGGAGCCATCAGGATTCTTTTTAATTCGAAAGACCCACTTGCAGCCAACTACATTTTGAGAGGGTGAAGGAGGAACAAGGGTCCAAGTGCCTGTAGATAAAAGAGCATTGAATTCATTTTGCATTGCTAGTCGCCAATTTTCAAACTTAGATGCTTGAAGATAAGTATTGGGAATGTAATCAGTGGAGGAAGGAAGAGAATGTTTGGTAGCAGTGAATGCTTTGGGCTTATGAATACCATTTTTGGATCTAGTAACCATGGGATGCACATTAGAAACAGGAGGAGGCACAGGGGGATGCGAAAGCTCAGAATGATTTGGAGAGACAGGGTGATGCGTAGGCACAGATGCTGGTGGAGAAATAGAGTGAGGAGGGACAGTGGGTTGAGATGGAGGCATTGAAAAGTGAAGATTAATAGATGAAGATGGAGAAAGAGACTGATCAACAGAGGATGGAACTGAAGGAACATCTTTAAATGGAAAAGTATCCTCATCAAATGTAACATGTCGAGAGACATAAATCCGATTAGTTTCCAAATCCAAGCACCGATAACCTTTGTGTTGTAAACTGTAACCCAAGAAGACACATCTCTTACTTTTCCCATCAAGCTTAGATGAAATGTAGGGCTTTAACCACGGATAACAACTGCACCCAAAAACTTTAAGTTTGGAATAATCTGGAGACTTGCTAAATACCAACTCCCACGGTGATTTAGTATTTCCTGAGATAGGCAGCCTATTTATAAGATAAATGGCAGTGGTAAAAGCTTCAACCCAATAGGAATGAGGAACACTGGATTCAACTAATAAGGTCCGAGCTGTCTCAACAAGATGCCGATGTTTCCTCTCCACACAACCATTTTGTTCTGGTGTGTGTGGACAACTGAGTTGTTGGACAATACCATGAGTATGTAGAAAAACTTTAAACTGTAAACTGGTAAATTCACCCCCAGAATCTGAACGAAGTATCTTGATTTTATTACCAACAATATTCTCAACATAGGCTTTGAAGATTACAAAAGTAGAATACACCTCTGATTTAGTCTTTAAAGGAAAACACCAACTGTACTTGCTAAAGTCATCGACAATGAGAAAATAATATCGAAAACCACTTCCTGAAGTGACAGAAGCTGGTCCCCACAGATCACAATGTAATAGCTCAAGAGACTGAGAGGTAGATGTAGTGGATGAACTAAATGGTAGTTTGTGATTCTTAGCAATAGCACACTTGGAGCAAAAGAAGTCAACAGATGATGTACCCTTAATAGCAAGCTTAGTACTAGATATTATTTTGCGAAAGATAGATGAAGAAGGGTGTCCCAGCCGACTGTGCCAAAGTTTGACTGAACCTTGAGCACTGACGAAAGCATAAGAGGATCCAGAAGATGAAGCAGTAGAAGAACAGTCTAGCAGAGGGTAAAAGCCATCTTTAACGGGACCCTGCAAAAGCGTCCTCCCCGTAGTACGATCCTTTATAACAGATCCATCAGAGTCAAGTGTTAAAGCACAATAGTTATCTTTGAGAAATTGGTAAGCAGATAACAAGTTGTGTTTCATTTTAGGAACATGGAGCACATTACTCAAATGAAATTTAGCATGAGGAGAATGCAAAGAAGAAGAGCCAATGTGATGTATAGAGAGACCATTACCATCACCGACATAAACTTTGTCCTCACCAGTATACGGTGTTGGTGAAGAGATGTTGGCAATATCATTAGTGATGTGAGTTGTGGCGCCAGAATCCAGTAGCCAAGATGGAGAAGGTTTGGAGGTATAGTGTGCACACATGGCTGCAAGTTTTGCAGGAGGAATCTTCCCAGAGAAGTCAGGATTCATGCGATCATAGCAATCAATAGCTTCATGACTAGTAGAGCCACAAATTTGACAAGGAACACGATTACTGCTGAAGGAAGAGTGACGAACACCTTGTGGATGACCACGATTGGAAGATTGACCCCTATAAGTGCTTATGTGTCCACGATTGTTATTGTACCGGCCAGGATTACGATAGTGATTACCTCGATAGGTGTTTCTTCCACGATGAGAAGGGAAACCAAAGGATTGTTGAGATTGTGCAACATATGCTTGAGGCGGTGGAGTTGGAAGAAGAGGCGGTTGAGACTGAGCAGAGAACGCCTGAAAGGACTCAGTGGTGGAAGAAGAGAGTTTCTTGCGACGAGACATTGAAAGCTCCTTGGTGTGAAGAAGGCCATGTAACTCATCCAGAGACGTGGAAGAAAGGCGCAACATTACAGAATCAATAAATGATTCAAATTCATCAGGTAATCCAGCAAGAGTAGCCGCAATTAGATCTCGATCAGAAATAGGCGCACCAGCAGCAGAGAGAGAATCAGAAATTTCTTTGAGGTGTTGAAGATAATCTGCCATAGATTGAGCACCTTTTTGAATCGCTTGGAGTTGAGACCGGAGTTGATGGATGTGAGCATCGGAGACACCACCAAAACGTTGTTCAAGCTTGATCCAAAGATCTCGAGCAGAAGAGACACCAACAGTGAAAGGAATAACATCTTCTGAGAGTGTAGAATTTAACCAAATCAACAGATTCTGATCCTTTTCATACCAAAGCTCAAAGGCTGGATTAACCGATCGATCTGGAAGGAAAGGCGGTGGACATGGCTCAGTACCTTCAACAATGCCAAAAAGTTTGTAGCGCCTGAGAATTGGGGCAAACAGAGCACGCCATGGAAGATAGTTAGATCGCTTGAGCTTAATCGGCACCATGCTTCCAATATTCTGAATGGTGAGAGAAGCATACGAATTGGACAAGTTAGGGTTTGTCGAAGAATTTGGGGGAAAATTCGGAAGAGAGTCAGGAGATGCAGAATCTGACGGAGACGCCATGGCAATCAGAAACGATAATTGCAGGAGAAGAACAGCAAGAATCAGAGAAACGAAGCGGAAGAATGGATTGAATTGGCCGTGAGGCAAACGGCGACTGATACCATGTAGAAACTCTGTGGTCTTGTAAAAGAGAGAGAGAGAGAAGAAGAGAAAAGAGAGAAAGGTTTCTTAAGAATTAAGAGATCTGTTACTTTTCATTAATTGACAAATGAATTAATACAATTACATATATATAGCCTTTTGACTATTTACATTTAGCTATTCTAAACCAACCACAGAAAACAAACTAATTACATGAGTAGCAAACGTATAACAGACTAAACTAATAACCAACCAACTTTAGTTATGATATATCATCTTCATCTTTAAACAGAACCTAAAACAGCTCTGTGTATCATAACAGGCCTTTCCATCTTGCCGTCTTCACCCTCTGCTGAGTAATACAGCTTAAAGCGGTCGGGAAGTTGAAAATCAAGCTACAACCACAGCATTTTTCCAAAATGGTAACAGCAACAAAATGAAACGTCAAGAGATCATGAAACGAAAAATAGCGATCATCATATACCTGTAATGTTGCCAACTGATGATCTCTGCTCAATGCATCAGATACAGTGATATCTATCTTCGGTCCATAAAATGCACCATCCCCTTCATTCACCTGCACAACATGACTAGCGATGTAACCACACTCCAGACACAATCTAGAAATTCAGGGGGGCCTACTGTAGTGCTTTAAAACGTACAGATAATCAACCAAAACAACAACACCAATCACAGAATTTGACCATTCTACCCTCACCAAGTGAATGGGTAGAGAAGAAACTGGGTTAGCCACTCCAATCCAATCCATCTGGCTCAGTATGAAAACTGTACTGACTGAGCTTCGTCAAGTTTTTAACCCACTGAGCTAAAGAATAAATAAGCTAGAAGCCTTGGGGGTTGGCCCAAGTGGTAAGGGTGGGTGGGGGAATCAGTTAGGATGCCATGGGTTTCCAATGTAACCAAAGTGGAAAAACAAAACAAAAAGCAAGCAACTACACTAGTGCACTATGAAAATTAGATCAATTTTCTTCCAAGTGAATTTTATTATCATTAGCTGCCAAAGGAAGAATAAGCTAGATGCTTATGTGCAATTAGAGTATCAAGTAAAAATACCTCCCAGGGCTTGCCGAACTCAATTAAAGCTTCTTTAAGAGCAGCCTCAGCCTTCTTCCATGTTGCCAAGTCTCCCATGTGGCTTTCTGGCATCTACAACATAAACGTATGAGGCAGAATAAATATGAATTTCCCCTACTTCATAGACGAGAGATAGATACACACAATTATAACTCATAGCATTATGCAGTACCAAAATAATTAGATGTAACCCATACCCAATGAGTTAAAATGTAAAATCAGACTATCAATTCAATACTATGTGATGATCAAATAAAATTAAAAATCCAAATCCAAACATCACACTCTAAATAGAAGCTAAATCTACAACAAGACTGATAAGATATTCCCTTGGGAGTATTTGTTGTCTATTTTAGATTTGAAAATAAACAAAAGAAATATATAATTCAAACTTCCAGCTTAGGCCGATAACTTGTGAGGAAGAACAATGACACTTTTCTACCGAAAAGTACAAAGAAAAACTAGATGTTCAGCTCTTCAATCATAGGGATCCAGAACCTTACTGTTGAAAGTTTCAGCTTAAAAGTGAATCCAAATATATTATAGGTATACTCGATAAACTCTAAGACACCCCTCACTTCATCTTTTACCTGAAACACAGAGACATTAAAGTACTATAAGCAAAACGAAACCGTAAAAATACAAAAACAAAAGTAAAATGTTAGGATCTATGTGAGTAAAGTTTAACTCACTTGGGACTCCCTGCAGAAGATATGAGCGTCATCCTGTACCAAAAAGAACGTCAATAATGCTGGAAACTGGAACTAATACTCTAACTATACAAACCTACAACATTAACATCATTTAAAGTATCATGGTGGAGAGATTTGGTGGAGACAGGTTATTGCGCCTTGATGGCGGTATTTTGGGTTGTGTGGGGGGAGAGAAATAGAAGAAATTTTGAGAATTTCAAAGGTGATGGGCTAGATGAGTTATGGGATCAAGTTCATTTTTGGGCATCGCTTTGGGCATCTACTTCCTCAGAGTTTAAGGGGATCTTCTTCCAGCTTATTCTTCTAGATTGGAAGGCAGTTGCTTTATAGTGCTATTTTGGCTTTGTTCTTTTCCTTGTCTGTGCTTATAGTGGCCCTCTTGGCCACGGTTTCTGTTATATCTGTAATCTGCTTTTTTTTCAATAAAATTTCGTTTCTTTTCAACAAAAAACTATATATATCATCTAAAGTAAATGCCAGGAAACCAAAAAAATAAACAAAGTATACCTGCTGGAATCTTCTGACACGTGTTAATCCAGTGAGTGCACCACTGGCCTCATTCCGATGTAACACCCCAAAATCAGCCATTCGTAGAGGTAGTTCTTTGCATAAATATCAAACGCACACATAAGTACCAAGTTCAAGTCCTTAACAGCAAAGGATAGTCTATCACAGTTTTACCAAGGTCAAGAAAATACCTCTATAAGAACGGTTCCTATGCTGGAACATTACACAGTGCCCTGGGCAGTTCATTGGTTTTAAACCGAACTCCTGTTTCTCAATCTGCAATGGAACTTGACTTCGTCATATAAAAGGATACAAAATCAAGATAAACTTAGCCCAGTTCATTTACACCGCATAACTATTAGATGATGATCTCAATCAATCATCTGCATTGAATTTCATACTATAATTTCCATATTGTTTTACTGTTTGAGCAACAGAGCCTTCTTCATCATGAAATTATCCAATATTTGGTATCGATTCATATACACAGAATTAATAATAAATAAATATACATTTTCAAATCTGTGTATTGACTTTATTTTTATGTTTATCCATCAATCTGTCTTCCCAGTACTTGATCCCTCACAGTAAGATTACTTTTAAACATACAGTTGCTTCAACATAAACAAACGCAATGGTATCAAGTCTTCATATCAAAACTAACCTCCACCGAAAACATATTGTCTTTGTATTTTTCAGCATGACCAGATGTTTCCCAGAGTTTCATATTGTACAAGTTTGGTGATATAACCTACCAAAGCAAAGAAAACAATGAGCATATTATTTAAGATTAAAAAGTTGATGCAACAACTGAACATTGACCACCAACCTCTTCATATCCCCTCTCTCTATACTGCTTCTTTATGAACTCCATTAATTTATTATAAATCCGAGCCCCTTTAGGGAGGAAGAAGCAACTTCCTGGGCTGCAATTGATGAGCGGAAATAATCAAATGAAAATCGATCACTCTTGGTCACTTAAAAAAATTAAGAAATATGAACTCAATACATACCTAACTGGGTCGAAAAAGAAAAGCTCCTGATTTTTACCCAACACTCTGTGGTCATATTTTTTTGCTTCTTCTAGCCTGTGGATATGTTGCTGCAGAAAAAAGGTATGCGTTTGTAAGAAAATCAAGTAATTTATAAGTATAATAATCTGACCATTACAAATTTACATGTTAACTTATGTTGAAGAGGGTATGAAAAGTTCATGTCCTCGACATCATTGCTTTAATAAAATTACACCAACTTGTATTGCTTGAAACCATTGCACTTCAAACAGCACCATTTATTTTCAGTTAATATATCTCACAAAGACACCCCAAACAGCTAAGAACTATGAAGATAGGTGTCCACTTTCTATCAAATGTCGTGAGAGAACAGAACCACTTCTAACTGTGACATATATAATACTAGAGCCGTCGGGTTCATGTGTGTGTGTGTGTGTTTTTTTTTTTAAAGGGGTTCATGTTTAACAGATGACATCAAATATTTTCAGTACCAATTCACCAAGGGATTTGGTTATTTTTATGAGTTAGCACTGATTTGTCTTTTTTATACCCAGAAATCCACCAATCCGTAAAGGGAACAGCTATGCACACTTTTCCTTTTGATATCAATTAAAGGAATTAGTGCAACAATTTGTACAAGGAACTTTAAATTTAACAAACACTCAGAAACACAGCCGTAGTAGCTGATACAAGAAAGAAGATAAGAAAACCAAAACCGAAGTTATGGAATGTCAAAAACATAATGTCACCTGCAAGCGTTTTTTATCAGGATAAGATATTCCATAAACTCTCTGTAAACTTTCACGATCCTTGTTCCCCCTCCAGTAGGCTGCAGAAGCCTGGGATTGCAAATTCATGAGTTAAATACAGACACTCAATACATTAATAACAAGATGAAAGAAAATCTTACAAACTGCGGCTCTAACACACATAGAACACATACCTTCAAACATTTAAATGCTTTGACAAATGATGTATTTGGTATATGGGGTCCACGACACAAGTCAACCAAAGGGCCACATCTATATACAGTTATAGTTTTGTCCGCTGGAAGACCATTGATGATTTCAACCTATGCAAAAATAAAGAAATCAATTTTGAATACCTTGAATTTATTATCATTCTATTGATTAGAAACTAAACTAAGCACCTTTCCTTACCTTGAATTTATTATCACAAAACATCTCAAGGGCTTGTTCCCTTGATACTTCAATGCGTTCAAAAGGTTGTTTCCCCTGGGGAAATATATTACAACTAACCAGTCAAGGATTCATAACAAGAAATGAAGGAGCAACAGTTTCCTCCATACAACAAGTTTACATGAATTCTATTACAAGAAAACAAACAATACCTTAACAGCCTTCTCTGTCCATGATTCGATTTGCTTAAAGTGTTCATCATTCAAGCCAAAATCTCCATAAAATGCATCATAGTAGAAACCCTGCGATTGAATTCAAGCATTCCATAAGGGAACCAAATGAGAAACTACAAAAACACATAGCAAAAACCACGAAATAACATCTTCTCAGAACTGGGATCATAAAACTTGAACTATCCTAGTAGTTGAATTGCACGCGAAGGAAACCACATACGCAAACAAAATTCCAGGCAACATATTGGTCAACCAAAGAAGGAGACAAAATATACAGAAAACATATAAAATATTACATTTAAATTAACAACTATTATTTAAAAACCTCTTTGCTAGTGGCACACATATCGTGTCTTGTTTCAATTCTGGCACACGGACCGATGCAGAGTTTGCATCCGTACTCTTCCTCAAGTGCCTGCTGATCGGTTCATAATTGTATATTATTTCTTACCCTTCTAGCTTATGATTTGGTTATGTTTTTGAGTTAAACTTGTGCTTTTAATCCTTTTTGTGTTTATCTTTCAGTTAATTGAGCTTTAGGTAACAATGATGGCTTTGGAGAACATAATTCATGCAATTCAAGCATGTTAAGGCCTAATTTGGATGAATTGATGAAGAGCTTAAAGACAAATTCATTATGGCTACAGCCCCCTGCCAGTCCAGTTCCGTAGGTCATATTGCAAGCTTTGTTTCAGCAACCTACATAGCTCGGATGAGGCCACATTCTTCATGAAAGTTGCTCCAATTGGTGTGTACTATAACATATCCAAAATTCAGCCCCATTGGATAAATCTGGAGTCCGTTACCTAGCAAACACAGAACCATGCTCAGGATGGATCTTATCAGCGCGGAAAATGAGTTAGCAATTTGTTTCGGCCTTAACTTCTTCCTCCGACCTTGGATTGGCCCAAATAACATATGGCTGGAAACAAGACATTCTGAACTTCAATTTAGAGTGCTTAAAGTCCTAATTTGATTAATAGAAGCCCAAGTTGTAAGCCCTTGAAGTTGCTGGTCATGCTGACCTCAGCATGTGCTGGTTGGATGCTTGGTCATGGTGAGCTAGGTATGAGCTATCATTTCTGGTTGGAAGCTTGGTCATGGTGACATGAAGATGAGCTAGGGCTGCTGGTGGGATTTAGTGGTGAAGTGCATCAACCAATTCAAGATTTTCTAATACAAGTGCATCAACCATTTCAGATTTTATAATTCAAGTGTTGTATGCATTAGTCTTATTGAATTCTGATTTTCACTTCCCCTAGGCCTATAAATAGGGAAGTTCTCTAAGCTTGTAATAACACCCCAAGGGGGGGAGCTCTCAAACACTTCTCTAGAGCTCCCTTCCCTTCTCTCCCTCAAATTCTCTTAGTTTCCTTTGTAGTTCTCAATTGTTGTAATAAGATCATTCTACTAAATTTTCTTCTCCAAATCTCTCAAACACTTCTCCCATCTCTAAAGTTCTCCAAACACTTCTCCTCCCTTCTCCAAATTTCCCAAACACATTTCCCTTCTCTTCCAAAAGTCTCCATGTCTCAAACACTTCACAAACACCTTTCTCTCCACTCCCTAAGTTCCCAAAGTCTCCAAGTTCACAAACATTCTCCATGTTCTCCAAACACTTTCTCAAACAACTCTCTACTTCTACTTTCTTCTCCAAAAAGCCTCCATGTCCTCAAACACTTTTCCCAAACACTTCTCATTTCTTCCTCAAAGTTCTCTTAGTCTCTCTTTAATGTTTTCTTAGTTGTAATTTATTTTTCTTGTAATGTACATTCTTTCTTAAGTATTCAAGTTTGATAAGTTTCCAAGTTTCAATTATGGTTTTTGTTCTTATTCATTATGCTTATAAGTTAATATGCTAGTTTGAATGATTGATCACCATTTAGGCTTGCATGTTAGCTATCTTGGTTTGAATTAAGAGTAGACACCATGCTTTAATTCGAATTGAACTATGAATAGGAAGAGTATGTATGGACATTCGACAACAGGGATTAGATACATGCTTGGTTGTTTAAATTGTTCTTCTATGCTTAATGGGTTCCTAATGCTTAATTTTAGGTTAGACAACAAATGATCAAATTAGGGAATTAGGAACACAAGGTTATGACCACACACCATGGCTTAATCATACTTTAGCTAGAATCAATCCATTAATCTAATTGAACTTGGGAACTTATCTACTTGAGTTAGTTATTTTCTTTCTTCCTTGTTTTATTTATTTCCCTTTTTTTTCATTTCTGTTTTGTGTAGGGAAAATGAATTGGATCATTCAATCACCAATCCTCGTGGGATCGACCTCGCACTTACATATGCTATACTACCAAACGGCTCGTGCACTTGCGAGTATCACAAGTTGAGGATGCAACTGAATCCATTTTGGTGCAGCTGAAATCCACACAACAAGTTTTTGGCGCCGTTGCCGGGGATTGGCAACATAGTTTGGTTCTATTTCTTTTCCCTACTTGTTTTATTTTTATTTTTCATTTTCATGTTTTTCTAGACAATTTCAAGTTTTAAAGTTAATAACGTTAATGGACCAGTTGTGTTTGTAGTCCAACAGAAAAGGACAATTGCCCAACAAGCAAGAGAACTGGGTTTAAGTCCCAGCTTACACAACCCATTGGTGCTTGTTGCTTTGAAGCATGGAATTGGATGTGTGTTGATTTTCCTTTTCATTTTAGTTTTTATTTCCTAATCCTTTTAATTCCATTTCAAGTTTTCTATGTTTGTTTTAGCAATTTATTATAGCTCAATAATAAATGGAGAGAGATGGCAACCTCAATCATAAGAATGGGAAGTGTGGAGCAATGGGAGAAGTCGCGACCTCCAAGTGCATCCATGCTCGACCTAATCGCTTCAAGGGGGAGCATTTCAATCCTTTCTCTTCTTTGAATTATGTTTATTTCCGTCATTTTTTTTACCTTTTGGTCCGCGTTGAGTTCTTTGTTTTTCTATGCTGAATCCAACCATATAAAGAACGTAAAATTTGGACTTACGGTTGGAAAGTTATAGCCTAAAAACTGAACAGAGGTCGAAGCTGAAAGACATAGAAACGAATCTGTCCAAATGGTGATAAACGGGTGATAGAAAGTGCTGTTTGTTTGTTTGTTTGTTTTTTTTTTTTTTTTTTTTTTTTTTTTTTTTTTTTCTTTGGTTTCTTGGTTTCTTGGTTTGTTTCTTTTAGTACAACATTTTATGTTGTTTGTTTGAATTTGTTTACACTACTTAGTTCATTTTTGTTTATGGTTTGTTGTTTCATTTTATCTTAATTTGTTTTTATTTCTTATCTTAAAAATTTTAAAAAAATATATATAAAAAAAAAAAAAAAAAAGATTTTTCATATGAGCCGACTTATGGTAACCCCAGTGAGCACTTCCGTTAATACAGTGTCTAGGAGTTCTTTAGGCGACACCTTCGGTGTCTAAGAAGTTTGGGTTTTAAGCGGGACCATTGTGACCCCTCCAACCTTCCCGGATCCCCTGGCTGTGTTTTCTGAGGCCCTTAACTGGTCATCCGTGAGTTGCTTGTATATTCGTGTGTTTTTAAATTAAGTTTTATTTATTTATTTATTTTCTTTGTTTTCTTTTCTGTATAGTCTTTGTTTTTGTTTTGTTAAGTTAGTTTATTTATTTATTTACGTGGTATGGTTAGTTAGTTTATTTCTGAGTGTTAAAACACATTTTTGTTTCAAACGCTGCATTAAAACAAAAACAAAAACAAACAAAAAACAAAAAAACAAAAAAACAAAAACAAAAAACAAAAAACTTCTTCTTCTTCTTCTTCTTCTTCATCTTCATCATCATCATGGCTTGCCTCTATTTTCTCTTACCTGCAGAATCTGCAGCAGCTCGACATGGTCCTCATTTTTCCTCTGCAGTGCTTCCACGTGCTGATTGGCACAGTAGAGCCGCTTCTGCAAGTCCGCCACCATAGCCTTCAAGGAAGCTATTTCCTCGCTCATCGCGGCACACTCCCTTGTCCTCGCCAGTAATCGCATGCCCAAATTGGTAGCGGAGACCGCGTGGAGCACAGTTAAATTGTGGGACTCCTCCACCGCTGCTTTGTCAGACCTATGTGCCACATGCAGATGATCTGTCGGTGTGAGCTTGCTGCCGATCATGCCTCCCAGCAGCACTGCTCTGTTCGGCATTGCCTCAGAAAAGTTCGGTATTGCCTCAGCAAAGTTTGAGGCTGTGCCGTGATGATATGTGGAGTTTGGGAAGACAAGGTTTGGAGGAGCCCTTATCTGGGCATTCGGAGGTGCAAGGGACAGCTCAAGGTCGAGATCATCAAGGTGAGTGCATGAGGATGCCATTTTTTTGTTTCTGGATTTTTTGATGTTTTTCCTTGAGTTTGCAGGAAGAAATGCTGGGTATCATCCGCTTGTAGAGGCGTGCTTTAAATAGACATATGCTAATGAAGGTGCCAACACCATTTCGGATTTCCCGGGCATGCTCGACCTAATCGCTTCAAGGGGGAGCACCTTTACTTTCACTTTACTTTTCTTTTTTCCGTGTTTTCTGGTGTTTTATTGTTTTGCCCGTTACTTTCATTTTCTAGAGCTTTGTGTTTTTGCCTTTCCCTTTCGGCTATCATCTTTATTTTATTTTAGTTAGGGAACTGTGCTTCCATTTCCGTTTGTCGTCTTCGTTTGATTTAAGTTTGGAAAGTGTGCTTTCTTTTCCGTTTTCTTTTTCCTTCTGCAAATTTACTCTTTTATTTCCGAAACAAAATAATGAAAATACAAAAACAACAAAATAAAATAAAAACAACAATAATGCAGTAGGAAATCATTTCTTCTCGGTGCTTGGTGTCTCGACCATTGGAGCTTTGAGTTTGGCCCTCTGGCTGTCCTCTTCCGGGGCTTCACGCACAGCTTCTTGGGGCTCACCACTTGAGCTCCCAAAGATAGCAATCTTAGCTTGAGCGTAACTACTCTCGCGATCTGCTTGCTTGCGTTTACCCGGTCGGTCTAGGTCCTCCAACTGTTTTCGCATGTCGCGAGAGTACAACTCTACCATTTTTGATAGGTTTTTATTCTCGTCCCGCAATACTTCTAGCTGGTGTCGATTCACCTCCACTATCCTTGACCTCTCCCTTTTCAAGCTTTTTATAGCAGTCTGACACTCTTCAACCATACTTCGCTCCGCCGCCAACTGACCCTTTAGCACCTCTACCTCATGGGACTTCGCAAGTAGGCGATGACCCAAACTTGCGACTGTTGCCGTACTCTGCACGCTCAGTGCCAGGGCATCGCTCACGACCCGGTTGTCATCCCTTGTCCCCAGAACACGTATATCTTTAGGAGTCACTAAATTTCTAGCCACTCCAATGGCAACATCGTTGTCCAGGAGTATTGAGTCAGTTACTGTCACAGGCCCCCGTGCGGAAGCAAAGTAAGGCATCCATACTGGTGCCGCTGCTTGGCCTCGTGTCTGAGTCGGTGGAGCTAGGTTGAGATCCAACGAAAATGGGTAGTTAGAGGCCATTTGATTTCTCACTTCTTATCTTCTTTCTTTCTTTTCTCTTTTGTGTGTTTCTGAGTTTGTGTTTTTTTACCTTTTATAGACTTAGTTTTTGCTAACCCTAGCCATTGCGGTTCTGAGTTCTGTGCGACCCTTACCGCTTATCTCTATATGTCGCCGCACCCGTTTCCCAACCCCCTTAATTGCATTTTCACCTTTCACCACCTTCAAGTGAAAAAGTCGTCGCGCCTTCCTACGAGTCTAATAATTCTAGCTTGGGGGATGTGAAAGCGGCCTCTGCACGCCGACACGTCCCTCACCTATTTTCCCCGTGACTTCCCAGGAACCAAGGCATCAAGGACCACACTTTTTCTGTTTCGTAAATACCCGCCTTCGCACTCCCAATTCACGTTTCATTAAATTAAAATAAATAAATAAAAATAAATAAATTAATAATAACATGTGGGCTTCGGACTTCATTGTGGGCTTCGGGTTTTCACCGTTATTAGGTTTCAAAGTGTGTTAACTTCTTTTGGGTTGGGCTTTCAATCGTTTGGGTTTTGGTTTGTGTAAGACTGTTTGTTTTCTGTTTCGAGTGTTTTACTGTTTCGTTTTTTTATTTTTTTTATTTTTATTTTTTGTTTGTAATTATTTTATTTCAATTCTTGTGTGTTTTGTGATTTTATATTTACTTTAGTACCTTTCATTTCTTGTTATGACATTGCTTGTTCCTAATTTTTAAACATTGAGGACAATGTTCATATCTAGGTTTGGGGGTATTGGAGTTTACCAAGTAAATTAAGTTTCTCTTATTAAAAAAAATATATATATATTTCTTGCTTGTTTTTTTTCTTTTTCTATATTTTGAGTCTTGTTTTGTTTTGAGTCACTTTCCGAACACATTTGATGAGATTGTGATAAATGTTTGCATGACTTAAATGAAAATTGAATTTTATTTATTTATTTATTTATTTTTTTTGTTCCTTGTAAATTCTTCTTGTAACATAAATAAAATAAAATAATTCATTAATTAATTAATTTGGCATCGTTCTAGCATGATATGTTCGAAACCTTCTTTGCACTTGCCATTTGTTTCATAATTTTCCAATTAAAGGATTTGCATGACCCAAAGAATTGTATCAAGCATAAATTAGACTTATATAACCATATAAAGTGAGCTTTTGAGCCTTGTACTTCAATTCATGAGTGTTATATACATACTCTTATTTTCTTGTCATCAAAGTTGTTGTTTGATCTCATTATTCATTGATTTGGTTAAACACTTAAACGTCATTCATTCTTATGCAATTTGATTTCATGACATTTAAGAAGTGATATTAAGGCCCTCTTTGGATCGTTTGTGCCTTTCAAGCTAACCTTATGCATGCTTAAGCATGATTTTCCATTGTTAACCATTTTGAGCCTACATGTAAACCTTTTCTTTCATTTAACCAATTATATTTCCTCGCCTTAGCCTGAAAAACAAATATTTACCTTTCTAAGGAACTCATGAGCTTTAATTGGGATGTGTTTTTCATACTAAGTTTGGGAATTTCGAAGAAAAAAAAAAATCACACAATTGGTGAAAGAAAAGAGAAAAGTTGTGATTAAGTGGTGGTTGAATGAAATTTCATTTTTGGGCCTTCAAAATAAATTGGTGGTTGTTCAGGAAAGGAGTGAATCAATGTAAATGAAGGGTATAAGGAGTTTTGATCAGGTAAAAGAAAAAAATCTAATCGTGATGATTCGAAGTCTTGTAAACAATTATTTTATGCTCTTGCATTGCGAGTTCCTTGGACTTTGTATTATCCATATCCTTCATTTCTTACTCACCTTACACCCTTGGCCCCATTACAACCCATGTTAAAGACCTAAATTGATATTAAATGTCATGTGGTTGAATTGCATTCATTTTTCTACTTTTAAGTGTTTGACATCCTTCTTGAGATCATATTAATGCAAGTTCTTCATATTTCTATTGCGAGTTAAGTCCCTTATGGTTTAACTCTATTCTCATGTTTATAACTGAGTGTGCATTATAGCCCTCTTCTGAGTGATTCATTTGTGAGAGGACAACTTTGGTGAGATTTGAAGTTGAACTTATGCTTTGTATGATTTTTGAAATTGTGTGAAAACTAAGATTGGGGAATTTGTTGCATTTGGCTATCACACTACTACACTTTGAGCATATTGTGTTTAGAACTTTGCCGCTTTGTAAATAATGGCTAAAAATTGAGCTTTTATTGTTAAAACGTTTAAGTCATGTGCATGAGTCATTTCTCTTCAGAAAATGTTCGGAAAAATTGTTTTAAGTTCTTTGTGTTTTTGTGTTTGTTTTTGTTTTTGGTTTTGCTTAAGGACTAACAATCTTTAAGTTTTCTAATTACTTTGTTTTACAGAGTCAGTAAAACGTTTGTGGGTATCGTATCTGTTAAACCCTCAGGAGACACAACTCCTCCTACTAGGGATGCCTAGAGGTTTAAAGGCTTGTTGCATATGCTAAATGCAATCGAGTTACCTACGAAAGTGGTTTAGTTAACTTCTAGTTTTGTTTTTAACTTTGTTTTGTGTTGTTTTGCTCGAGGACTAGCAAAATCTAGGTTTGGGGGTATTTGATCGGTTCATAATTGTATATTATTTCTTACCCTTCTAGCTTATGATTTGGTTATGTTTTTGAGTTAAACTTGTGCTTTTAATCCTTTTTGTGTTTATCTTTCAGTTAATTGAGCTTTAGGTAACAATGATGGCTTTGGAGAACATAATTCATGCAATTCAAGCATGTTAAGGCCTAATTTGGATGAATTGATGAAGAGCTTAAAGACAAATTCATTATGGCTACAGCCCCCTGCCAGTCCAGTTCCGTAGGTCATATTGCAAGCTTTGTTTCAGCAACCTACATAGCTCGGATGAGGCCACATTCTTCATGAAAGTTGCTCCAATTGGTGTGTACTATAACATATCCAAAATTCAGCCCCATTGGATAAATCTGGAGTCCGTTACCTAGCAAACACAGAACCATGCTCAGGATGGATCTTATCAGCGCGGAAAATGAGTTAGCAATTTGTTTCGGCCTTAACTTCTTCCTCCGACCTTGGATTGGCCCAAATAACATATGGCTGGAAACAAGACATTCTGAACTTCAATTTAGAGTGCTTAAAGTCCTAATTTGATTAATAGAAGCCCAAGTTGTAAGCCCTTGAAGTTGCTGGTCATGCTGACCTCAGCATGTGCTGGTTGGATGCTTGGTCATGGTGAGCTAGGTATGAGCTATCATTTCTGGTTGGAAGCTTGGTCATGGTGACATGAAGATGAGCTAGGGCTGCTGGTGGGATTTAGTGGTGAAGTGCATCAACCAATTCAAGATTTTCTAATACAAGTGCATCAACCATTTCAGATTTTATAATTCAAGTGTTGTATGCATTAGTCTTATTGAATTCTGATTTTCACTTCCCCTAGGCCTATAAATAGGGAAGTTCTCTAAGCTTGTAATAACACCCCAAGGGGGGGAGCTCTCAAACACTTCTCTAGAGCTCCCTTCCCTTCTCTCCCTCAAATTCTCTTAGTTTCCTTTGTAGTTCTCAATTGTTGTAATAAGATCATTCTACTAAATTTTCTTCTCCAAATCTCTCAAACACTTCTCCCATCTCTAAAGTTCTCCAAACACTTCTCCTCCCTTCTCCAAATTTCCCAAACACATTTCCCTTCTCTTCCAAAAGTCTCCATGTCTCAAACACTTCACAAACACCTTTCTCTCCACTCCCTAAGTTCCCAAAGTCTCCAAGTTCACAAACATTCTCCATGTTCTCCAAACACTTTCTCAAACAACTCTCTACTTCTACTTTCTTCTCCAAAAAGCCTCCATGTCCTCAAACACTTTTCCCAAACACTTCTCATTTCTTCCTCAAAGTTCTCTTAGTCTCTCTTTAATGTTTTCTTAGTTGTAATTTATTTTTCTTGTAATGTACATTCTTTCTTAAGTATTCAAGTTTGATAAGTTTCCAAGTTTCAATTATGGTTTTTGTTCTTATTCATTATGCTTATAAGTTAATATGCTAGTTTGAATGATTGATCACCATTTAGGCTTGCATGTTAGCTATCTTGGTTTGAATTAAGAGTAGACACCATGCTTTAATTCGAATTGAACTATGAATAGGAAGAGTATGTATGGACATTCGACAACAGGGATTAGATACATGCTTGGTTGTTTAAATTGTTCTTCTATGCTTAATGGGTTCCTAATGCTTAATTTTAGGTTAGACAACAAATGATCAAATTAGGGAATTAGGAACACAAGGTTATGACCACACACCATGGCTTAATCATACTTTAGCTAGAATCAATCCATTAATCTAATTGAACTTGGGAACTTATCTACTTGAGTTAGTTATTTTCTTTCTTCCTTGTTTTATTTATTTCCCTTTTTTTTCATTTCTGTTTTGTGTAGGGAAAATGAATTGGATCATTCAATCACCAATCCTCGTGGGATCGACCTCGCACTTACATATGCTATACTACCAAACGGCTCGTGCACTTGCGAGTATCACAAGTTGAGGATGCAACTGAATCCATTTTGGTGCAGCTGAAATCCACACAACACCTGCACGGTATGGAAACTTGTTATGCATCCGATCCAAATCAAATCAATACAGTAAACCAAAACCAAACCAAAAATCTCGGTAATAACTCTTGGTACCTACCTGTCCAAGAATGTGGGAGCTAGAATGCCAGAAAGTGTGGCGTACATCCTCATTGTTGTCGAATGAGTCCAATGTGAAGAGCCTAAGCTCAGCATCGCCCTCCAAAGGCCTGTTCATGTCCCATAGAACCCCATTGACCTCAGAAATCAAAGCATTAGAAGCTAAACTCTTTGAAATCTCACTTGCAATTTCAAATGGGGAAGTTATCCACTTCTTGCCCTCCTTCACCTTCCCGTCCGACAATGTAATCCTAAAAAAATCCTCACTTTAGGAGTTGCTTGGTACTCACGTTAAAGGGCTTAGGGTTTAGGGTTTACCTTATAGGATCGAAAGAAGGGAGAGACTGTCGAGCAGCACGTTGCTCTGCCTGGATGGACTCAAAGAGTTCAATGCGTTTGGGAATGACAGCCTCGAGGTAGGCTTCATCTTTGGGCGCTTGGACCACCATGGCCGTTCACCTTTGCTTGAGTGGGAGGAGGAGGAGCAGAGGAATGACTAGCGGGTCCTTCACCTACAGAACGAGATATCAGAAATTGTTCATGTTTGACTCATACGGCATCGATACGTACCCGATACTCCATCGTTACGTATCCGATACTCCATCGATAGATACGCTCGCGAATCGCGATACGGTCCCGATACGTCAAGGGGTAATTTTGACGGCAACCAAAAGAGAAGAGGGAGAAGGAGGAGGAAGAAGGAAGAAGGAAGAAGGAAGAATGAAGAAGAAAGAACTTACTTGCGCCTGCAGCTGCTGCGAATCTTCAGTTGCAGAGAAGAAGACGCGGCTAACTAGTGAAGAAGATGATGTTAGGTGCCCTAATTACAACATGCACCGTTTTAGTTGCATGTTATATCTTTATAAGTTTGATGCATTCATTTGGGCCCAGCCCAATAACTGAAACAAGTCATTGACGTATAATTAATATTCCAGAAAATCAGGCATTATTTCCCCAAAAGAAACCAAGCAGCAGATTTATACAGCGTGAAGTATAGGCACTAAAGCTTGCACCATGTTTAAACCATTCCTCTGTGCAACTCACATATGAATAGCCAAAAAGCAGAGCGAGTCAATCACATGTTCCTGCAGCGCAGACTTGTATGCTGAACAAGTTTTTCATCTAATTAGTTATCCGATTCGCTTCTTTCAGGGACATGTTATCCGATTCGCTTCTTTCAGGGACAGAGCTAGAATTGCAAGTCTGGGAGTCCAATATATAAAATACTAGTATAAAAATTACATAAATATTCAAATATTACATGTTAAAACTAAACATAGTTGCCCTAACTTATTCACGTATGATAATACTATTTATATTAACATGTAAATGTGGGGGGCCCAAGTTTTTTGTCTCTCCGCATTAAAAAAAAAAAAAAAAAGTTTTTTGTTTGTTGAGAAAAAAAGAAAATTTATTCATAAATCAAGAAAATGAATCATCTCTCTCTGGAGAGATAAGAGGAAAAAAAGAATTCCTAGCAAAAAGACAAAAAAAAAAAAAAAAAATAGATCTGTAGTTCAACCCCAAAACGAAATACGATGATGGCCTTT